>NW_027069695.1:8836-297156 GCF_002906115.3 Quercus suber | reverse complement strand
CAAGGAGAAAAAGAAAGTTTAAAGAAATAGAAACTTACAAGAACTAAGATGTGTGTTAGTCCCTGAAACCCTTAGAAAGATTTTCGAGAATTTCTTAAAAAAAGGGTGTGGGAAGTTTAGTAACTTAGAGAGTTTTGTGAGTTTGAATGTTTGGGATCTTTGAAGAGCTTGAAGACTTGTGAAATAAGGGAAATGATTTCTTCGGGTGCTTTATATAGAGGGCGAGATTGAGTAGGAGTTATCCCGCTCAAAACCCAAGGAAAAATATCAACCATTAGATTAGCGCCTCACTGTTTAGGGAACATAATGCCACCTTGATTAATTAATGATGCCTTGCGGGCTCCGAAGCGTCAGTAGCAATTATGGGGCACGCAAAACGGCACTCCCACGTGTGCAAATCAAAGGGCAAAAAAATATTAACGCGTGAAAAATCAAAACCTCACTTTTCTTCTCGAATGAGAGGAAAAAAACTGGAGTTTTGAAGGGCTATTGTAGGGTTAAGGGCCCAGATTGTATATTGGGCCTTGGGCTTTGGCCGAGAGCATAGTAATCCAAGAACAAATTAATGGTGTTGGATGAGTCAAGTTTAGAATCTAATGAGTGAGATACAAAGGGGAGGGTGGTCTGAGGATGAATGTCTCCTCGGATAGGTTAAGCACGGTTCAAATGTGTATCCTAAGGTTCAAGGTAACCTTCTAAGAAGTTCCAATGAGAGGGACATGTGTCTCGAGTGTACCAGAAGGCTGTGAGCTTAGAAATATCTAAGGGAAAGTTGCTACCACCGCATTAAATACTCTGCAGCTAACTTTTTGGCTGCATAGAATTCGTTATAATCGTTGTCCAACTCATTAGGGTCTAGTTTTCTAACCCACTATCTACAAATTTATTGTTCTAGGCTCACTGGGCCAAGATCCCTTCATATTTTGGGCTTGGGCTCCAAAACGTGTCCTTACAGTACTATTTAAAACATTCAATTAAAAAAAATATATCTTTTAATGTATTTTCTTTCAAATAAAAAGTACAAGTTTTCACAACAATCCTAATATACACTCTAATAAAATAATATAATAGGAGAGGATTAATTTTTTAGATAAAGTAGAGGGCAATTTAGAGAGCAACCAAGATTGTGTTTATTAACTTGTAAAAAATATCATATTTTAAAATATCTCTCTATTATAATTAGCAAGGATACTAATAACATGAACATATCAAGTTTTATACTCGTACATGAGTAATTAATTATTCACTTTATTATCAATTCAAGCCTCAATGGGATTTACTTACTAAGAAAGAGAAAGTCTATGAACACAACTTTTGTCTTAACCCACAACTCTACTGTGATTGACTATAAATGGTGAAAAAAAAAAAGCAATAGACTTACGTAAAAGTGATAAACAAACACTCACAATTGATTACTTCAAAATTATGACAACAATTATTATGACGAAAGTTGTGGCCGTAGAATGACAAATTTTTTATTAAAAAAAAAAAAAAGCCTCAATAGGATTTGACTTATTTTATCATAGTATTTTAAGTGTATACATAATTAAATTTAATTTAATTATCCTTAGAAATAATAACATTTTCTATGTTTTATTACTTTTTTTTTTTTTTGAAGAGGAAAACATCCTCAAATTCCATTAGATAGAATTAGAATCGAAGTACAATGCCTCCATAGCAGGGGGAGGGAAATCTTCAATCCATACAACTTCATCTATAATATCTTTGGCGTATCTAGCTAGTGCATGGGCACTAATTATATATATATATATATATATGTTTTACTCTATCTTTTTTTGTTCCCTCAACCTAGATCAATTCATTCCTTTTTATGGGTACAATAATAGTATATAAGAAAATCTATTACCAAAATAATGAGTAATTTATTAATTTTTAAGGTAGTTTATTTTAGGTAAAATTACAATGATCATTTATTTCAACTATTTTGATTATTTTCATAGTTAGGTGATGTCCATATTATATATTGTGGTCCTAAATTTATAAAATTCTAACTTGTTATCATAATTTATTTGGAATGTCATGTCTAAATAAATATAGAATAAGCTTTCTTTTAAAAAAAAAAAAAAAGGAAAAAAAGAAAAAGAAGAAGAAGGAAGTTTTTGTTTACGTTTTGGTTTTAGTTGTAAAAAATACACTATAGGCGGACTGGACATTACATAAAAGAAACTGGAAAAGAAACAAAAACTCTAAGATTTCTCTCTAACTAAAAGTTTTTCCTTGTCCGTTTAGGTTTTGAAATTTACTTAGCAAAATAAACGGTCCAAAAAGCGCCACGCCATATAGAAAACTCTAATATCTCTCTCCTTAAGCCCACACGAACTGACAACTAGGGAAGACTATAAATACGCCTCACTTCTCACTCTCACTCCTCACGCGCGCTCTCTCTCTCTCTCTAAAAGCTCAAGCTTTCTCTCCAAGAATCCAAAACAATAGCTCTCTCTCTCTCTGACTCATAAATCAAACCTCACTCAACGCAAGAAAGAAAGACTACAAGTTTACAATCATTGCCATTGGGGTTTCACTCTTCTATGACTAACAGAGGTTCGTTAATTTTTTGAAAAAAATTCTACTCTTTTTTTTTTTTTTGAATTTCTTTTGTTCTATATTTTATTTTTGGTTTTCTTTATATTTCTTGTTTGAATTTCTTTTTTTTTTTTTTTTTTTGAATTTCTTTTGTTCTATATTTTATTTTTGGGTTTTCTTTATATTTCTTCTTTGAATTTTTCTGGGGTTTGTTGCAAAAAGGTTTTGTGATTTTTCCAGTTTGGGAAATTCAAATATTGTTAAGGGTTTCAGGGGTTTTGTTGAATCTCTAAGAGGTTGGGCTATTATTAAACAATTTCTGATTTTTAAAATTTCCTTTTTCTGTTTTGGGTTTTCCTGGGGGTTTGTTGCAAAAGGGTTTATGTGATTTTTCTCTTTGGGAAATCCAACATTGTTATCTGAATCTCTCTGTTTTTCGTTGAACAGAGCGATCATTGGAATTTTCTGGAAAAGTCTCACATGGGTTATCTTGATCAAGGTGTGCCCATGGAATCTTCAAAGAAGAGGAAGACTAGAGGCGATGGATTTTCTGTGGCTGAGACATTGGCCAAGTGGAGAGACCATAATGCCCAGCTGCTTGAGTCTTCTGGTGATGATGTGAAACGTGCTCGTAAACTTTCCTACAAAGGGCCAAAGAAGGGGTGCATGAAAGGAAAAGGAAGGGCTGAGAATTTACAGTGTAATTACAGGGGGGTTAGGCAAAGGACCTTGGGCAAATGGGTTGCGGAGATTTGCGAACCAAATAGGGAGAAGAAGCTCTGGCTTGGGACATTTGATACTGCTGACGATGCCGCCTCTGCTTATGATGAAGCAGCAAGAGCAATGTATGCTGCCGCGGCTAGACTCAACTTTCCAGAGTCTGTTTCCACTATGTCGGGTCCTACTCCTGCGGGATATGAGGCTTCTGTTGGTGAAAGTACAAGTAGTTTGGTAAAGGATGAATCTACTGATAATGGACAGGAGGAATTGCTGGCTTTTTTTGAAAATGAGTTATTTGATGTGGCGGAACTTATGGCACTATTAGAAAATAATCTTGACTTCACAGATTCAGTACTGGATTTTGGTTTTGATGTGAATCAACTTGGATTCCCTGACACTGAAGCTGACTTGCCAAGTTTGGTGGACACTGAAGGAAGGGATGAGCCTATGTGACAAACTACTCTGTGGATAATGGACTTCTCTGTATATGAATATTTTGATGTGGGATGACTTGGGATAGGGAATTTAGTTTGTTGACTTCATGTAAATGAAAACAAAGTTTTGATCATTATTTGTATTACTTATTGAAAAGTTTTGGTAGGGTATTTGTATTTTCTTAACGTTTCTGGTTCAATATAATTGTTCATTTTACAATCTCCTCATTTTTTTTTTTACCTCACTGTTCTTTGTTTTTTTCCTCAACTGATAGGTTGCTCTATATTTCTATAACTGCCTGTTAATGTTTCTATAATTGCTATATGGTAGAGGTAGTGTTAACTCTGAATACACATTCCTATGGTTGGTGATGCTGTCAAGATCAGTTATTTTTTATAAGTTTTTTGCTTTTTACAAATGGTACATTCTTGAATTTTGATTGTTAGTGTTTTGAACATGTCCCTCACATCTGGAATATTCATTAACTGCATTTGAATCAAAAGCTAAGTGAGAGGATAAACAGAGGAATTGAACTGGGATGGCCTTGAACTAGGAGATTAGTATTGAAAATGTGTCAATTAGTCTATTTAGGGGCTACTGTCAAGTAAATGAGATTGAGGGTTCGTTGTGGATGCTTCGAGGTATGGCTCAAAAGATGCTAAGAGCTTTGTATTGCTTGTATATTATCGTTTAAGATTGGGAGGAGCCATACTCTGGCCTCAATTTTTCTTCTTTTTGGCAAAATAAACAAATCACTGTTTAGTATGTTTGTTGCTTGATTGATGAGCTGATAGAACAATATGAGTTGCTGGTTGGTAAAATTAGCGAAAGTACCTTATTTGGTGTATTTATTTGTTTTCTATGAATACAGTCAGACATGAATTTTCTTATATGTGTGTGTGTGTGTGTGTGCACACATGTGTTTCTTTTAGACATGAATTCATTTCTTTTGAGTCAGATCACATACCCACAAATTCTATAACCCATAGTTTAATGTGGTATTGTTCACCTGCTATGCTAAAGTTGCTTTCTAAGCCAGGAGCATAAGTTTTTAAGTAACTTTGTGATCATATGTTGAATTCATTTCCGTCGTGCTTATTCCTCCAATCTAGGATTGATGTTTTGAATTCTGTAGTTAACTGCGCAAATAACTTTGTAGTTGTGCTAGCTTTCCTTGTAAAATAAATGTTCTTTACCAGCATCAAAGCTTTTGCAAGAACAAGGTAAGCCTTCAATACTTGGCTTGCCAAGTTCATTCTCCTATAGAAGCTAAGACTAGAATACCTATTAAGAGAATTTCACCAGCACAAATGGAAGAGAGGAAGAAAAAGGGACTCTGCTATAACTTTGATGATAAATGGGCACCAGGTGATAAGTTTAACAGTGCTAAGCTATTTTTGTTAGAAGGTGTAGAGATAGTTTCTGCAGATTACTGAAATGAAGAAGATGGTATGGAGGGTGTCATTAAGTCTCAGGATGAGGGAATAGAAGAGGCTGAGATTACTCTATATGCACTTGTTGGTAGTCCCACTCCAGGCACAATAAAGGTTAATGGCATGATTATGGGAGAACGGTTGATCATTATCTTAGATTCTGGTAGTACTCATAATTTCATTGATGCTGCTTTGTTACTTAAATTATCAAAACACAAGGAGTATGTAGAGATGTGGCAATACAGGTGCAAGGTTATACTTTTATGGTGCAATTACATGTGTTGCCCTTAGGAGTTTGTGAAGTGGTTTTAGGAACTTATTGGCTCAGTACATTAGGAGTAATCAATTGGGATTTTAAGCTCTTGACCATGAAATTTCATCATTGTCAGAAATAGGTTCTGTCAGAAATAGTTAAGAGTCCATTTGCTTCTCTTGTCCTATTGGTGAGGAAGGTAGATGGATCCTAGAGAATGTATATCGATCATAGAGCTTTAAACCAAGCTACCATTAAAGACAAGTACCCTTATCTCTGTTATTGATGAATTGTTGGATGAACTTCACGGGGCTTGTCTCTTTCTAAATTAGACTTGAGGTTAGGATATCATCAAATTAGAATGTGGGAGCAAGACATCCCTAAAACAGATTTTCGAACACATGAAGGCCACTATGAATTTTTAGTGATGCCATTTGGGTTAACAAATGCCCCCTCAACATTTCAATCTTTAATGAATGAGGTGTTTAAGCGATTTTTCTTAGAAAGTTTGTTTTGGTTTTCTTTGATGATATTCTAGTTTACAGTAGATCTTTGCCTAGCCATGTGGAGCATCTTAGAACTGTCTTGGGGTTATTAGCTAAACAACATTTATATGCCAAGAAATCCAAATGTATGTTTGCTTGTGAGGAAGTGGAGTATTTGGGGCATCGCATCTCAACAGTGGCCTGTCCTTAACGATGTCAAGCCTTAAGGGGATTTCTGGGTCTCACTGGTTACTACAAGAAATTTGTTAAAGGTTATGGTCAGATAGCTACACCCTTGATTGCTCTTTTGAATAAAAACTCTTTTGTCTGGTCTGACCTTGCTGCTCAGGCTTTCCAACAGCTCAAGCTTGCTATTTCTAATCCTCCAGTGTTAGCACTTTCAAAATTTTCCAAGACTTTCACTGTGGAATGGGTTTGGTCTTGGTGTTGTCCTAATGCAAGATCAAAAGCCTATTGCATTTCAAAGGTAGAACTTTGGTTCTTTCTACTTATGAAAAGGAGTTCCTTGCTGTGGTGGTAGCTGTTCAAAAGTGGAGGCACTACTTGGTGGGTAAACCTTTTGTTATAGAAACTGATCAGCAGAGTCTTAAATACTTGCTGGATCAAAGAGTGCGTACTAGAGCTCAACAAAGGTGGATTACTAAGCTCCTTGGTTACAATTTTTTGGTTGAGTATAAGAAGGGTAAGGAAAATGTGGTAGTAGATGCTTTGTCAAGACAAGGGGAAGAGTCCAAGGATGTTTCTACTGCTGATTTGTTTTCTGCAGAGGGTGATGAGAGTATTTCGAGTACAATGAGCCGAAGACGTAAGATCTTAGGAATTTAAGAATTTTAATTTGCAATGACATATTTGAAAAAAAATGGGTAATTAAAATAGTATCTTATATATGTCAATGATTGCTCTACAGGGTGTTCCCAGCAGAGGCTTGTGATGATCTTGGAGGAGAATTTCGTGAACCCGATTATCAAAAAGGAGTTTACTAAAAATCCGATTCACAAAGGGAAGTTTGTGATGCTAATATATAAGGGTCATCTTCTATTTTCCCTTCTTGGTTTTGCTGTTGATGTTTTTCATTTGCTTATGTTGTGAAAAACTATAACTTGGCAGTGTATGTAACTATGAATAATGATGCACTCGTCTTACAAGCTAATTATGTAACTTTCTTTCAGCAGAATAATATCATGGATGAGTCAAACGAACATTTTGGTGAGTTAGTAGTAATGGGAAATCTAGTTATAGATTGTTATTATGCATTGAAAAGATTTGCCTATGCTTGCCTATTTTGATAAACATGAATTTTCAGTTTTAAGTTTTAGATATTAGAGACTGCCAAGAAGTTCTAGTCCTATGATGCAATTTTGTTTGCTTGCGAAGGCACCATACCATAGAAATTAAAGCTTCCAAGATCCAGAATTTGATGCACATTGAAATTTTGAATGATATCTGAATTGTCCATTACCTATTTACCTTAGAAAAAATGTACAAATTCAAACCAAAGGAGAGCAGCATCAAAGAAGTAATAACCTAATTCCTACTATTTCTTTCTTAGGGTAACCCAATTCGTCTGCATAATCAGTATGTGATCCAAGATTAAGACAAGAAATTGGAGCTGAATTTATAAAACCCCTGCTTATTAAAAAATTTGAAATAGTGAGATTCAAATCATATACCAAAATATATAAATACTACGAAGTTTTAAGAATTTCTACAGAATTAGAAGTTGCTTTGGGACAGAAGAGCTCCAATAATGATGATGACATAGTAGAACTCAGACACTTAAGTTCAATCAGAAGAGAGTAATTTAACAACTATATTTTCATAGACTGAATCTACAAACAATGTTACTGTTCACTGCCTTCAGTTACCCCCTCCAAAATCATATACTGCAAAGCTATGGAGTACTTTGCAGTTCTGATATTCACTGAGCTGCCACTGCCTGAACTGCTATTGATTTTCAAAATAGACGATCCTAAGCAACCACCTGGAGCACAACATCCCAATACAAATCATGTAATTTACAATGAGATTCAAAAAACAGCACAAAAGTGCACATAACCAGAGAGAAATAGACAATCAGGCAATTATCTTTCATGACCAAAAATGGTCATGACAACCAACCAACCTTTAATCGTAAAAATAGTTGGAACCCATAGAATTTAAGAAACAAATATTGTTAGTACTTCTCCTAAAAGAATATTAAGCTAATCACTTGAATGGGAATGTCAACCTGCTCACTCACTTAGCATGATTAACTGGGTTGTGACATAAAGCTAGAGTCTCTTCCACGATGATTATTCTATTTCAGTTGTTTTTATCATCTGAATTTCCTTTTCCTACGCCCAACCACTTTGTTGATGAGTTGTGAATTCCTATTTGAGATATGAGTTTGAGTCGGCTTGCTGAGATCTTGAGGTCATGATTATTCATTTTTATATAGGCCTCCTGTTACCTACAGACCAGAGATTAGGCAGTCAGAATAATATCTATCAGATTTGGAGACTTTCCATCATGAACCATTGGATTTCTATGGTTCCAAAGAGACCATATAATGGTGAAAAGGGATTGGAGATACGAGTTCTTCTCTTGATTAACTTATTAAATCTTTTCTTATGATGCAGGTAGAAAGCCATTGAATGGCGAGGGCTTAGTTTAAACTTAAGGTATAGATTGAGAGATGAGAACCATGCCATACAACTCTTGTGAAACCTATCAAACTAATCAACTATGAAGATAGTTGTGATACAAAACCCTTTAGGTCTATGTATATTTTCTTGTATCCGAGCTCCTCCCTCCTAGTAGCAACAAGTTGCACCAATTGCTTCTCTTCAATGGCTTTCGGTTTTGCAAGTCTAGATGTTGACTATAAATCCAATCTTTTGTATTCTTTAAAGCCTCTTGAAGGTTCGGAATTGCCTTTGTGGTTTCCAACACTAATCCAATACACACAAAGGAATCAAGATGTTTGGACGGGTTCTCCTTCAAAGGGTAAGTTAATTTGGAAGGGTGAAGGTACGGAGGCTACAAAGATTTTTCTCTGAAGGGGATATGATAGTCTCAGCTTTCTCTCTATAGTTTTAGGGTTAATCACGGATATATTAGTCACAATTGAGGCTTGATTGGCTATAAATACAATAAAAAAATAACCAAAGTTATTCTCTAGTGAAAATTCACTAGAACCAAATTCAGACCCCTTTCAAGCAAATATTTTTGGGTAATTATTTTTTGAAATCTGTTGAACTCGCCTAACATGAGATTCTCGCTCAAGTGAAAATCTTACTATTGCACTTTATACACTCATCTTACTTGATCTTCTTTGACACAATGCAATTACAACTGAATTAAATTTCAATGTATATTGAATAATATGATTAGAAATGAATTATTTGACACAAAATTTATCCTAACAAAATTTATTATAAAATGACTTTTTTTTTTTTGGAGAAACTATTATAAAATGACTAGATACCAAATGCAATTACTGTCACGTCAATAATATTATAAATAATTTTCCTACTTTTTTCTTACACGTGTTTAAAAGGTGATACTTCAGTTTGTAAAGCATATATGATAAAAATTGTAGTGCCTATTATTCTAAAATAATGGGTATTAGATTTTTTTTTTTTTAGAAACAACAATGGATATTAGAATTGAGGGTATAAAACTTGAATTTTACACCACATTTTTATAAATTTAATCTCTTCAATATATATATATATATATTATCTATAAGACCAAGACATCACTTTTATTTCCCTAGTAATTTAGAATTTGGACATCAAAGTCATTCCCCCAAATAAGTAAATACTAGTTCTATATATTTTGCTTTGTGAGTATTTTTTTAAAAAAAGAAAAAATCAGTTCATCTTATTAAAGGAGATTGTAGTACAGAAAAAATCAGTTCATCTTATTTTGCTTTGTAAATCAACCTGTAGTACAGAATTAACATCTTATGGAAGATAATATCTTCCATCCAAACTAATAGGCTGGGACATAAAATAGCTCTACGTGCCAGTGCGTTCCATCTAAGGACAATTTTTGAGTCTCTAACTTGTAGGCTTGTAGTTGAGTCCAAAGTTGGGCAAATAAAATCTGAATGGTATAAATTATCACACACTTGGATTCATTGTCTCCTGACTCTAGAGTCTCACCATAGTCGCACGGAAGTGGAACCATTTGATTTGAATAGATTAGTCTGTATTTTGTTTTGGAATGTACCTTGGTACACTCATATTTTTCAAATGATGTAAAGAAATATTCTCATTTAGATGTATTCCATTTTACTTAACCAATTATATTACCTATCAAAAGAAAAATCTCATTCAGATACTAAAAAAAATTTATTTAAATAAAGTAATAAAAAAAGAAAGAAAAGTGAAAACATGGGAACATGATCTCTCTATTTTATATATTGTCAATATTGTTTATTTCATGATCAGGGATGGAACTATTCAAGGACAAAGGGGGGCCATTGCCCCACCCACCCCCCCCCCCCCACCCCAACCTTTGAAAAAAAAAAATCTTAGTATGTGTATAAACAAAAAGAATTTTAATTCTAGCTCTTAAATTTATATACTTGGCCCCCCTCCCCAAATTTAGAAATTGACTCTAGAAATCCAACAAATAGATAACAAGCAAAATCTATATAAAAAAAAATGCACATATTTAGATAATAAGAAAAATCTTTGGACAAATCATAAATCCAATCTAAACAAAAACAATAACAAAAAATTAATTACAAATTCTAGCAAAAAAAAAAAAAAAAATCTCAAAAACCCTATAACTTTTATCCAATTTCTCCCTCTCTCTTGAGAGCTCTATGCCCCTCTCAAATGACTCCACTCTCATAGCCATAAAAACAACTCCTATACCACATATTGATTGCTTCATCCACACATTAATTAGACTTTGAAAATATTAAGACGTGTCAATTGACTTGCAAAACTCTTGATTATAAAATCCTACTATTAATTTTTTTCAAAAGAAAAAATACAAATAATAATTAATAAATTAATATTAATAATGCAACTTTGTCAACCTCTAGTATTGATATTCCAATTTTTTTTTTTTAAATCTAAGAACAAAGAACTTTGGCCCCCCCCCCCCTAAGTTTGAATCCTGGTTCTATCCCTGTTAATGATTCATATTAATTTATTTATTTTATCTAATACTTTATAGATTATCATGTTGTTTAATTGATGTGTTAGTCTATACACCTTTCAACAAAAATAACAAGAAGTTTTTAATTCCCAACCCTTTGGGGTCGATTATGAATTCTCAACAAATTAAATTAGTTGAAGTCGGTCACCTGTAAGGGTGCAACCTAGTTGTTGGAAATTTTGGATGAGTTGTAGACTCAAACATTGTGAGTTCAATCCCAATAAAGAGTTCCCTTGAACTCCTAATATATGGTTCTGGTGAGTAAGGTCGTGTATTTGTGTTTGCTGCTTAGGGGAAGGTCCAAAGGGCCCTACCTTGGTGAAGTTCTTCATCATAAAAAATTAGGGTCAGTCGTATATATTATTTTCTTTCATTTTATTTTATTTGCAACTATATTTTCTATTACTTATCTACTTGATAAGTTTATTTTTTTCTTAATCCTACCAATGTAATTTTGAATTTTTGTCTAAGTTGTTTCATTTCCCCAACTTGGACTTATTCATTCTTTCTTATTGGTGTACTCGCCTTTGAAAGTTTGTATACCTTTAAATTTGTAAATTTTAATTTGAAACATAGTTAGTAATATATGACACTTGTATAATGCAATAAATATAGACGTGTATAAATTTGACATCTTTCAACAAAAGTACATATAAAAAATTCAGCATAAAAATACAGAAATACAGAAATAACAGTACATATATGTATTTAATAACAGTACGTTTATTATTAAAAATTTACCATAAAAAATATTGAAACATTTTTCATATACTTTTTTTATTAGATAAATACAATAATATTTGTATTATGTTTAATAGAAGCTTCTCAACAATCTGATTTGAAATAATCTAATTACTTAATAAAGAAAACTAATTCAATAATAATTAATAATTCTACAATAACAATGAAATGAATAAATTAATTAATAGTGTTTGGTATGATGTGAAAAATAAGAAATAAAATGTATGGTGAGTTACAAAATAGTGTATTAAAATAGATAAAATAGATTTAATAATTGCTAAAAACTAAAAATTTTAACTAGCAACTAGGTTAGCTTCAAATTGGCTTTGCTTTAGATTTTTACCATCCTCTCTATCCCATTTTTCGTAAGAGATTGTTTCAAGTACAGTTTATATCAGAAATTGAATTTATAAATTGAAATAAAGGCGTTTGATTTGTGTCATTGGTATCAAACGTGCAAGTATGCACAATTTTTAATTTATTACATTAGTACGAAAAGTATTATATATGTTGCGCATGTATATTAACTAACTAGGATTTGAATTATAAAATAAAAGAAATAGAGAGGTGTGGACAATTCAATAGTTTAAATCTCTTCATTTTTCTTTTAAGAGAGTTTTAACTTATGACAGTATAGGTAAGGATTGAATCTCAAATTTCTTATTTAACAATCAGAAATTTTACCAATTGAGTTAATTCTCTTTTTTATTCATTCTTAAAGCATCCACATTAGTAGAGCTATTTTTTTTTAGCTATTTAGTACCACAAAAAGCTATTTTATCTATTTTATGTACTCACTTTACAAAACATCCAATATTAGTGGATTTATTTTATCTTTCAATATAATAAAATAATATATCCACCACAATAAAATAAATATCCATTACAATAAAATAATATATCCACTACAATAAACAACAATCATAACCACCATAATTGTTACTGGTTCCACCTCTGCCGCCGCCGCCACCGCCGCCAATTCCCTGCAAATTTATACTACAATAAATTAGAAACCAAAAAAATGTAGCCTTTCTTGCACACAGAAAATTCTCAAACTAACATTTACACCAATTTGTTAGAAACAAAAATAAAAACTTCCTTGCAATCAGAAAATTCTCAAAACAATTTCCAACATGACATTTAGCATCAACAAACAGAAATCGATGAGGAGCAAAAACAAAATTTTATCTTTGAAACTCACCTATAAATCACTTGTAAATCAGCAAGCAAGCTTTGAAACAATTTGGTTACCCAAACAGAGTAGAGAGGTCGAGATGGGTTAGCGTAGATAAGCATGGGTCGGTGGCGATGACTGATTGAAGTGTGGGTCGACGACGATGCGTTTGTGGTGGATGGGCTCGTGTAGACCAGCGTGGAGGAAGAGAGAAGCAGATGGAGAGGGAGTGAGGAGAGAGACACGAAGAAACAAACGAAACATAGGAAGAAGAAAAATAAGAATAAAAATTAGTATAATAATCAAAAGCAGTGTGAACGCACAATTTTATTTTATTTTATTTTATTTTATTTTAACTTTTAGCTACCATGCATAGTCATCTATAGTGCACAGTCAAAGGTAGCTGTACACTGTAGCTATGAAGCCAAAAAATATAGTTTTGGCTTCACTATTGTAGGGCACATTTTGGTATTTTGTGGTGCTAAAAATAGCAATATAGCTATTTAGCTCCACTAATGTGGATACTTTAAGGAGTTTCCTCTTTCCTCTCACAGCACAGGATAGGAGGTGTGAACAATTCAATACATCGAAAAAAAGAGAATTTAAACTCTTGAAGTTAGTTTTCAAAATGAGAAATGATATGTCTACAACATTTTTAAAACAAATCATAAGTGGCAGATTGTTACTGATTATTATTATTGAGGCAAAAAAGTAATCATAGTGTTGAGTTCAAATTTGAACCAATAACAACTAATTACCTATGATTTGTTGTGAAAATATTATAAAAATACTGTGGATGTAGCACCTTTTTTGAAAAGAATGCGTAAATGCACTTTTAGTCCTTACATTTTGGCCTTTTTCCATTTTAGTCCATACATTTTCATTTCACTATTTTTAGTCCCTAAACCAATTAACGCGTGTTATTTTACTCATTTCTATCAGTTAACAGACGGAAATAACTGAGGTGGCTAACAGAGGGATTAAAATATTAATAAAAATCCAACAAGTTGGAGAGCTGGTATCTCCAAACAGTTGAGGTGGCTAACGGAAATAGCCTAGTGAACAAGTAGGTAGGAGAGCTGGTATCTCCAAACAGTGTAGGGCCTATGGTAAACTATGACACAATAAAAGAAGTTGCAAATGTGAGATTGGAGGAAACACTTCCCTACTAGGCACCATAAACAAAACCAGTGCAGCCAATAAGGTAACATTCTACCATATCTGTCAAGTAAATGTGTGAGAGTTTTTACATATTACATGTCAATAAATGTGGATTTCTTGTTTATAGACTAGTAGATACAGAAACTCTTCCAAAATCAATCAGCCAACAGGACAAGCTCAAGCTCAACCAAGCTCAACCGCCCCATTTGCACCACCCTAGCCATCTGTATCATCCCAATCCAACATGCACAACTTCACTCCTGGTGCACCAACTTAGCCATGGACAAGCTCTCCCATTCCATTTCCATCATTCTAGTCTAGCATGCATAGCTTCACTCCTTGTGCATTTCCTCAGCCATGGACAAGCTCTTCCAGGCCAAGTGTACCATACCAAACCAGCATGCACTTCTCATCCAGCCCAAGTGCCCCATACCAAACCAGCATGCACTTTTCATCTAGCCCAAGTGCACCATACCAGTACACCATGCATAGCTCTGCCACACCTTTTCCACCACCCCAGTCCAGCATGCATAGCTCCAATCCAAGTGCACACCAGACCCCCACAAGATCATCCAATCCAGTTCAGGCCAGCAAAAGCTCATTCTTTCAGGCTTATGAAGTTCAGTCCAACTCTAATCCAATTGCACCACACAACTTAGGCAGCAGTCCAACTCTAAGACTGAGGAGGAAAATGATGGTCACATCAGGGACCCTAAATGCTTCCAAGAATGCATTTAGATACATGGGGGCTATCAAGTTTGCTAGGAGTCAGTCATCAAGGCATGCTCAAAAAAAAAAAAAATGAATAGCTTGTTGTTTTATATCTTTTGATGAATGACTTGTATTTTGTATAATTATAGCCAAGCCCTTATTTTGTATAATTGGTATTATTTAAACAATGCCCTACTGTTTGGGTTAAGATTGGCAGTTGAACAATGCCCTTTTGTTATTTAAATATACTTTTGCTTTTTTTAATGATAACTATGAAGATGTTTAGGTTAAGTTTGGCAGTATGTTAATTAAAATGTTTGGATTTCAAGATTGAGTTTATTATTTCCTTCTGTTTTGTTTTATATGTGTAGTATAGTGCTTTCTTGGAATATGTTATCTATTAATATCAGTTTTATTTGTTGCATGCACTTGGAAATCTGCTACTTGGTTCAACAGGGACATTTCCCTACAACATGGTTCAACAGGGACTATGTTACACAGCTAATACCAATCCTGCTATTTCCAATCCTCACATCCACACATTGAATGAGAAAGATATTCATTTATTTCTCAATAGAAAGAGTACAAAATAAGCAGCAAGTGTGTCATTGCTAATAACTAATCCTACCAAAATAGAGCACACTACCAACCCTCCATACATAAACACTGTAACCCTACATGCACTACCAACCACAACAACCCACACAAGTTATTTCCACCCCCTACTTAAGCAAACATAGAACTGCAAATATCACCACTAACAATGCCACAACTACGACTAAAAACTTCTCTCTCTTCTTGTAGCCTGTAAGCTCAGCCTCAAGTTTGATGATCCTTTGCCTTTGCTATGGGATAAGCACCTTACCACGTTCACATATCTCATCATCATGCCATTGGAAGAACCTACACTTTCGCCCCACCTAAAACATAGATAATGCTCTGAAAAATGAAAAATGGAAATCCATAAATTATCGTAGCAACAAATTGAAACAACATACTGAAATTAACTAAAATCCACTCAAACAATTTACTGAAATTGACAGACCCAATAGTTTGGACAACCATAGAACCTTTTGCCAGGGTTGTCTTTAGTCTATGCCACAACTAGGACAGGTTTTTTATTACAGTAGCAGATCATTGGTGCTCTCCTCCTCACGCTGGAACTTGTTGAAGAGCTTGCTTCCATTGGGCTTCGAAGATTGTTTGTTTTGATCGTGGTTTGGGGAGATGAGGCTTAGCTATGTGGGTGGAGGTCCAAGCTCGAATTTTGGGAGTTTAGGGTTTCTAGTACTAATTTGGAGGATTTTGGGTTTTTGGAACTGATTTGGGGGATTTACGGGGTAGTGGTGGTCATGTGGGGGTCACGTGTGAAATAAAGGGGCGGGAAACCCATGCCTGAGTGCCATTGTGGATTTTTATTAATGTTTTAATCCCTTTCTTAACCACCTCAACTATTTTCGTCTGTTGATCGACAGAAATGATTAAAATAACACGCGTTAATTAGTTTATGGACTAAAAGTAGGGAAATGAAAATGTAGGGATCAATGTAGAAATAGAGCCAAAATGTAGGGGTTAAGAGCATCTCCTATAGCTTAGGTAAAAGCAAAATAATCTCTAATAGAGAATGAAACCAAAAAATAGTCCTCCAACAACTTGTTTAAAACTCAAAAAGTTTTTTGCTAATGAATAGTCATTATCCAAACCTGATGTGTTATTGTTCATTAGCAAAATAATAAAATAGAATAAAAAATTAGCAAAGGAAGGAGTGAGAATGGAGTATAGGAATACGTGTGTTAAAATATGAATAAATAATAAATAAAAAATAATATTTAAATAAAATAAAGAAAAAATAGAAAAAATATTAGAGGATATATTTAAAAAAATAAATAGATAAAAAGTAAATACCAATGTTTGTACAAAAATATAAAAAAAAGGGTTAGAAAGTGCATTTGCGCCAAAGTAGATTACAAAAGAGAAAAGTTAGAAATGTGAGTTGCATAGATTCATCCACGTGTGCCTCTTGCAAACGTATACAGTGACCTAAACACCTTTAGTTACATAGATCCCCGTGTGCAAGGACTTCCCCCGCATTATCTCCACGTGTTCTCCTCTAATAGGCCAACTGGATATTCGCCGGCTAGTCTATCCCAAAACATACCCAGATGGACCCCACCCTTTATGTCTCAACTCTCAAATCAAACTCAAAGCCAAAAAAAAAAAAAAAAAAAAAAAGACCACTTTTTCTCCGAAATTCTCTTTCCTTTTTTTCCAACAGCAAAAATTTTTTTTTTTTCCATATTTGAGAGAGAGAAATGCACGGTCAATAATCCTCGTACCTCAAAACTCACAAAAGCTGCTATGCTATTGCACCACAATGGAGAAGAAGAACAACAACAACAATTCCAGTTTGTTGTTTTAGTTACGAAATGGAGCTGTTGACCTCTTCAACTACGACTTTGTTTCCGATTAGGATAGTAAGTAAATTTAGAGGAGGTAGAAAGAAGAGGGTATCATTGTGGTCTCAACAAGCAGGAAGAGTATCGATAAGGTGCTCAGCAGAGCAGAGTAGTAGTAGTAGTAGCGAAAGGATTGATCATGGCAGAAGAGAAGGAGAGAGTACCGGAAGTGGAGGAGGAGGTGGGTTCACGAGTCCTGCCATGGAAGTCACCACATTTGATCGGAGCTTTGGGGAAACATCCGAGTTTCCTGTTTGGGAAAAGATTGGTGCTGTTGTCAGACTCAGCTACGGAATCGGTCTGTTCTTTTTTATTTCAATTCTTTTTCCCCAACTATTCATAATTAAACTTTATGGGTCAAAAGTTAATGCTATAAATGTAAAATAAAAGGAAGTTTCAGATTGCTTTTTTTTTTTTGGTAAAAGAGGAATTCATTAGAAGAATTAAATTAAATAGTACTAGGACCAAACATCATGTGTTTGGTGGCAAAACCGTAGAAGTGTTACTCTTTATTTTGGGAAAGGTAATATTTGTGCTTCAATTAAGAATTTACTCCTTTTCCCTCTGCCATGCGATTCTGTTTTCTTTGCTTCACTTCTTCTTCTTCTTCTTCGTGAATTAAAAAAGTAAAATAATTCAATAGTTGTGGAAGGAGAGTTTTGAATTTTGAAGGTCTTCATTATAAACACTAGAAAATGCCAACTGATTGAGCTACAAGAGCTCTCAAATAAAGTGATATATAGTATCTACCTATTCGTTATAATTTACAAGGTTTTTGGTTGGTTTAGTGATTCCTAAGGGCCCATGATATCTATGAGATGCTGGGTTCGAAACCATACCTCAGTGAAAATCTCATATGAGAGTGTGAAGCCTGAGGGAATCTGAAATTCTTGGAATCCTAGCTCAAAACTGTGAATTACTCATGGAAATCCTTAACTGATTCTCAACAAGTGATGAGAGTCCTAACAAGATTCTGTGAATAAAATGACCTCATAGTATTTTGTTTTGATGACAATATTATAGCTCAAAAAGTGTTAGTTCTACTTCTACCAAGGTATGGTCTTGGGAAGGAAGATCCTACCATTTAGTACTTTTGTAAGATGTGGGAAGTGGTTGTCTTCAAAAACAAAACCTACTTACGCAGGCACTTGACAGCTTGAGACATCTAGAGTTGCCATTGTACCAGACAATGGTAGTATATCAGTATGGCTATCTGTGCAGACTAGATTGGCCATGTTTAAGCTTTCAATAATGTAGCAAGAAAATTGTTATTAGTTTCTTCATAAAATTTTTGTTCGTTTACCCTTTTATAATCAAGAGAAATAGAGAAATAAATTCCTAAATAAAAAGTAACACACACACACACACTGTGTTCGTAATGTTTATTTTGGTTCCGTTATATCAGGTATATATGGTGCAATGGCTCTAGCGGGAAGGTTCATATGCTCAGTCACTGGAATCGATTCAATGGGAGGCTTTCATCCATCATTAGATGCCATACTAGAAGGGCTTGGATATGCTGTTCCTCCAATCATGGTCCTTCTGTTCATTCTTGACGTAAGATTTGGTTTATTACCTAATAGCTTTAGAAAATCCCTTCCCTTTTTTGCTCTTTGTTTTAGTTTTTGTGCTTTATTCTTATGTTACTTCCTGCATCTTGAGCAATCACAGTGTATGCATCTTGCCAACACTTTCTGAAATTTGATATTTAATGGAAAAAAGGATATCTTTTTTTTTGGGGGGGGGGGGGGGGGGGAAGGGTCTCCATTCCTTTTTGAATTGGGACTTCTTCGTTTTACAGAAATTAACTGAAAAAGAAATACCTTCATGATTTAACACAGGATGAAGTTGTGAAGTTTTCACCTCATGCTCGTGCGATCAGAGATGTGGAGGATGAGGAGCTATGGAGCTTCTTTTATGGAATGTCTCCTTGGCAGGTAGATCTTCAAAGCTGTGTGGATTTGACATATGTTTTGAACTTCAATGGATACAGTGTAAAGGAAATGGCTTAATTATCATTCCTCTTCGCAGTTTATACTAATTGTTGCTGCAAGCTCAGTGGGAGAGGAGCTATTTTACCGAGCTGCCCTTCAGGTCTGTTCTTATAAAGATGTTTATTCTACCCTTTATAGAGTAAAAGATACTATGAATTAGTCTTGAGAATTGTTGTCAACTTATTCCTAAATCTTAGCCTTCAAAACTAGCTGATCCGAGTTTCCTGTCAGTCTATTTCACACTGAGGAGTTGTAATCCTTCATATATAAGTTTATTAAAGTCCAGGAATAACATTGTAACTTAGGCACAAATGAAGCGCGGTCATCATGTCTATGATAAAAGCATACTGAGTCAATCTGTTTTGAACTTTGTGAAGGCCCCAAATTAAATATTAATTTATGTGGTTTCAGCCGACCTTGTTACTTTTTGAGCAATGTAGAAGCTTTAGATGCTAGTCCATCCACTTGCTTTCTAAAATTCCAAGATTTTGGATACTGCTTTGCTATATTTAGCAGAGTTCAATATATTCTTATTATTTAATCACATTCATACTAAGAAACCATTTTTACTACGTTTTTTTTTTTTTTTTTTTTTTTTTTTTCATAATTTTGTTGAAGTACTTGCCCTATTATGTTGCCTGTATCTCAGAAAACCATGAGAGTTGTACTGTTAACCAATCACTTTTATGCCAGAAATATTTAAACTATTATAGTTTTATTTCTATTTTGCTTTGTTTCATCATTACTAATATATGTTTCCTTTTTCTCCAACTTTGTAGGGAGCATTGGCTGATATATTTCTAAGGGGCACTGATCTAGTAACTGATGCTCGAGGAATGGCATCTCTGGTATGTGCCCTAGTCACGTTCCTTGCTGTCATTAGTAGTAATAATGAAATATTCATTTTATTCCTTAAAACTAAATTGTTTTAAATTTTTCGAACTGTAGACAGGGGTGCTGCCTCCTTTTGTCCCATTTGCTCAGGCATTTGCAGCTGTAATTACAGCTGCCCTCACAGGTTCTCTCTATTATGTGGCTGCCTCTCCAAAAGGTTTGATTCTCCGATAATCATTTTAAGGAATGTTTCCCGGGCTTTGAATTGTTCAGTTTGATTTACCTGTGGCTAATTTTTTCTTCAGATCCTACATATGTTGTTGCACCAGTTTTGGAATCTCGCTCTGGTCGTGAAGATCTGAAAAAGCTCTTTGCAGGTCAAACTACTTCCCTAACACAATTCTTAATACAGTGATTGATATATATTTCTGAATTTGACGATGAGCTTGTTTCTTTTAAATGGTTTTGAAATTGCTTCTTCTTTTTAATCAATATTTTTTTGAATTAAAGTTGGGATCTTCAGTAGATGTCCTCATTTATTTAATTATTGTCATAAATGGTTGTTTATATGGTCATTTCACTTCAGCGAGAATTATGATGTGAAGTGTATTTTCATCCAAAGACCATTAATTTTTTTATACTAAGAACTGGTAAATTGATCTCTATCTGACCAGAAATGGCCCATGCTATCTCACAATTTGTGGGGCAGGAAATGTTTTTCTTTTAAAAATGGTGAGTTTTATATCATACTCATCATTTGTCAAGAGTCTTTTTCAATTTCTACTTTGAATATCGTAATACGCTTTTTGATAGCTGAGAAGATTGACTGTAGCAAATAAATCAGTCAATATTTCCTTTTTCTTCCGGCTAACCCACTTACCATTGGGAGCTTGAAAATAATGAAAGCTAGAGAAAGACCAAGTATTATCCTACACACACACACACACACACACACACATATATATATATATATTCTTTCTCTCAACAATGTCTGATTTTAATTCCACCACCCAATTTTGGTGAATTATTGCAGCCTGGTATGAGAAGAGGAAAATGAAAAAGATCTATTCTCCTCTCTTGGAAGGGCTGCTGGCACTCTACCTTGGTTTTGAATGGATCCAGGTAACTTTAGTTCACAAAAGGACCATTTTGTTATGATGATAGCTAGTAATTTTAATTTTGAGAGGATGAAACTAATAGATCTTTTTTTTTTCTTGTCTTTTGATGCAAATTTGACAGACGAATAATATTCTTTCACCCATTATCACTCATGGTATATACTCTGCCGTTATATTGGGACATGGTCTTTGGAAAATACATGACCACCGGCGAAGACTACGCCAAAGAATCCAGCAGCTTAAATTAGATAACAAGAACTAAATTAACTTATGAAGGAGCTGTACAATGAGAAGTAAACTATGCGTGAAGAAAATTTGTATAGTACATATCAGAGTTGTACAAGTTTAATAGTTGTATAATATACTACTTCGTTTAGTAACAATATATAAGTTGAAGATTACAAGAAGCATACTACAAAGTATCATAGCAATTATAGATGCTGGCTTGCATCCATAACCTGACATTTCTCTGATGAAGTTCCTATACAAATATTGCAAAGAAATGATAAATTGACAAGTATCTATCCTTTCAAATAATGAGTTAGGAAGGTCGGGTTCAAAACTGATCGGATGTGTATCTTACTTATCAAGGGTTAGCATGGAAGAAGATCAAAAACAGGGAAAATTTTGGAGCAGTTATGGGGTTAAATGTACTTTACACTTATAGTTGAAAGCAATTTCTTTTCTAATTTTCCTAATCAAACCTCTGTGATATCTAACAATTGCTTGTTTGGGAGAATTTGTATTCATTGGTTTATTGGACTTAGTTAAAAATATAGTTGTATTTAGAAAGAGGTGGAGCTTTGAAAAACTATACATAAGCCAAATAAACTGAATAAGTTGACAAATAGACTCTTGATCAATTATGTCAATCTATTGCTATTAAAGTCATTTAACAGAAACTAGGTACATTAGGTGGACGTAATGTACACATCCAGATCTTTTTCTTGTTGATGCACCTTGTGGTTTTCGAATGTCTTCATGTCGATATGTTATAAGCTTGAGTTTAGGAATTAGACTCGCCAAAATTGAAGGTAATACTATTTGCTAATCACTCCTTTCAAATCTATCGAAGCCAGTGCACCACTATGACCCTTCTTCTTAGTGGGTATGGTTTTTTTTTTTTTTTTTTTTTAGGATAAATAAGGATAATTAAAACAATTTGATATCAAATGGGGGTGTGATAAAAAAAAAAAAAAAAATAAATCAAGCTAAAATGCAAAACTCACTATACAAGTTTTACCAAAATTAGGGCTGTCCACACCCACCCGTGACCCGCTAAACTCGTCCGATCTAGAACTACCCGAACCAAAATCGTCCGACCCGTGGAGATAGGTGGTCGGCAGCGGGTCTCAAAGTTTTAAAACCGATGCCAACGGGTCGGATGGTGAATCTCCTTCTCCAAAAACCGAGCCACCCGATCCGACCGGCTAAAGGCCAGATCTACCTCCAATTTGGCGAAAACATACTGATTTTCGCTAAGATATCCTCATTTTTGCTTACACCCAACTACAATTTACTGGGCTTCGCTTAAATATGGCACAAATCTGGTGAGTTTTTCTCAAATCCAACGAAAATTTGGTAATTTTTGGCTAAGATCCGGTGGGTTTTCCTCAAATCCGGTGAAGATATGGTGTTATTTTGCTCAGATTGAGTGGTTTTGCTCAAATCCAGTGAAGATCCAGTTAAAAAAACATGTAGTTGCCACCGATTTGAGCCTCTGGCAGCATATTTTTAGCTTCAACCGACCCGACCGCCGACCAATCGAGTCCGATCCGACTTGACCCGTGGGTTTTTGCGGTTGGCAGCGGGTCTTCTCATCAGAAACCCGATGTCATCGGGTTGGTCGCGGATTGGGCATAAACCTGACCCGTGGACACCCTTAACCAAAATTCATTTCAGTACTCTAACTTTGTTTTCTTTTATTTTAATTATCTAAGTTTTAAGCTTATTCAATTAAGACCTCTTTGTCAACTTTCATTCAAAAAAAAAAAAAAATACTAGAAAATATTTTTCAATCATTAATTGGATTTTTTTAATTTTAAAATTTTGAATAAAATAATTAAATATTTGGACAATAAATAGTAATATTTAACAAAAGTTGGTGGAGAGGCCTTAATTGAATAAATTTAAAATTTAGAGGACTGAAATGAATAAACATAAAGTTAGAGAACTAAAATGAATTATAGTAAAATTGAAATAAATTAAGCAAAAATATATAACAAGGTGTTAATAAAACTGTAACAAAGTGTTAATATAACTATAACAAAACAACAAAGAAGGGTTAGGTATATTTTACTTTTACCTTTGTGAAAAGTGCTTTGACTCAAGTCAATACCATCATTCATCAAGTTTTTAAACTACTATTGTGATATAATGTGGAGGTGTCCTGGTGACCTCACAATAGAAAAAATTTGTTCAAAACTTTTGTCACAACTATCTTATATGGCATATTGTGATTGGCTGTCTGCTACTTTCACATAGACCTCTTTTTTTTTTTTTTTTTTTTCCTCAACTACTCATAGTTTACCACATGAATAGTTGTGGTAGAAATTATAGTTTTTTAAAATTTTTTTTTTTTTATATTTTAATTTGATTCTATAATTTTTGCTTGTTAAGGTGACAAGCTATCAAATGAACAATATCACTTTCAGGCGGGTGTATTATTTACTCTATGCACCAAATCAAAATCACAGTTCTGAAAATCTTGTTTCACTGGATTTATTTTTTTCTCAAAATGAAGGAGTAGTTTGATGCAATCCAATGCATTTGTGATTTTGGATTCTATTCTTGGAGATATCGTGGGCTTAGTCTAGTTCCGGTTAGGCTTGAGTCTTTGGCAACCCAATAAGCCCATGACCACCTAGGCGGTATTTAGATTGCGAAAGATTTAAAAGGAAAAGGGTTTTAAGTATGGTTTTTAATTCCTTAATCATGTGTGAGATTTCAGTTTGTCCTTAACCAATCACTTGTTTCAATTTAATCATCTAGTTCAAGTACTTTGCCTCACCTTGACAAATGATGTTTTTTTTTTTTTATATTTTAATTTGATTCTATAATTTTTGCTTGTTAAGGTGACAAGCTATCAAATGAACAATATCACTTTCAGGCGGGTGTATTATTTACTCTATGCACCAAATCAAAATCACAGTTCTGAAAATCTTGTTTCACTGGATTTATTTTTTTCTCAAAATGAAGGAGTAGTTTGATGCAATCCAATGCATTTGTGATTTTGGATTCTATTCTTGGAGATATCGTGGGCTTAGTCTAGTTCCGGTTAGGCTTGAGTCTTTGGCAACCCAATAAGCCCATGACCACCTAGGCGGTATTTAGATTGCGAAAGATTTAAAAGGAAAAGGGTTTTAAGTATGGTTTTTAATTCCTTAATCATGTGTGAGATTTCAGTTTGTCCTTAACCAATCACTTGTTTCAATTTAATCATCTAGTTCAAGTACTTTGCCTCACCTTGACAAATGATGATTAAAAATGTGGCAAACTTTTTTGTATGCATATCCTAACAAGGTTGATATGGCACATTAGTCACATGCTCATCTTGCAAAATCAAAGTAAGTTTCATATTCAAAAATTGTAAAGTAAATTAAAATATGTGGCCTCTAATATCTGTCTTGGGAGTATGTTCTAACTTAAGAGATCAATGTATGACCCAACCTACTATGTTAGCTTTGTAGACATGTAAAAAGAGTCTGCCACATGTAGAAAGGATGGCCTCGACTGAACTGATCATATTCATACCAGCTAGCTCAGTCAAACTCCAATCAAAGAATGGTGTAACTGAAGAGATAGGAGGAATATGTAAATTCCTTTTGTCACCATTCACCTCATATTCACCATCCATGGACTGTCCCAGTACTAAATCTCACATGATAAGGATAAGCAAATCCAAATGAACAAAATCCAGATCAGAAAAATAGGCTTATTGTGCAGTTGGTAACTAATTCTGAAATGTTACGCCAATCACATCAATAAAGTTTATCCAACCGTAATGACTTGGCTGTTGAAAACACAGTTAAGGGCCATTATTGGGTTTTATTTTTAGCATATCCTTGTATCGTCAATCTTCTAACTGAGAGATGATGCTGACAAAGACCTGGTAGCCTTGGCACATATCAGAAAGAAGACAATACTCATTCTTGGCATGGTATGTGGCCATTAAACCTGAAATATGATGCATAATGAAATGAATCAGTTCTTTGTAATCAACCCTAATAAGTCGTGTCAAAAGGAAAAAGACAAAAAGAAAAACTCATAATGCACAAAATATCGAGCAACTTCTTTCCTCTTAAGCTAGGAGTGCACATCAGCAAGAAAAGCAATCTAAAAAAGAGAAGATAAATTAACAAGATAACTAATGGTATTATGAAAGTTATCTTTCCTCATACGCTTGGAGTGCACATCTGCCAGAAAAGGAATCTTAAAAAGAAAGACAAAATTAACAAGATAACTAATGGTATTATGAAAGTTTTCTTTTTTGTTAATATATATATATTTTTTATCAGCAAGTAAAGAACTTTATTAAAGATAAAAGAAGAACAAGTGGCTGAGGTACACAGGGAGTAAACTAAGGACACTCAAGAAAAAGAAATAAGAATTAAGAAAGTTATCTTATGCTCATGATTTAAAAAGTGAATCTTCAATTGACAGTCAAAACTACAACCTGCCAATACACCAGTAGCACAGCACCATTTCATCAAACTATGGACAAGCTATCCATTTTAACGAAAAATTAGCAATCCTTAAACTGCTGAGATCTACAGGTCACCTTCTTACTAACAGAAGGAACAGGCTAACCATCCAATGAACTGTAAATTTTAGGGAGGTTATAAATCCCTAAGATCCAGATGTTAAATCATGAGAGGTCACCATCTATGTAATGTTTTGACCATTTCTTTAAGACATTGATGATCCATGCCATCTTATATTTCAGGGACCACACTCTGCCAAGTCTTCTAATTTTACAGGTCAGAAACATAAACCTTTTTGGTATTCCCCCTTGTCATGCAATTTCTTAGCCCGCCAGATCTTCTCTACAATTCATTGCCTTCTTTCATTGTCATGTCCTTGCACCTCCTTCAACCATAACGACAGTACTACATAATAAAGCATTCAGCTGTCTTTGGCATGCATGACTAGATCATCTCAGTAAAGTATCTACCATCTCCATCACCTAGTGCGCCCACCTAAGATCTCACAACTACCAAAATAGCTCTAATTTTTGCTGGGAATCATCTAATTTCAGTATCATCATGATAAAATCAACCATGTCAATGGATTTAGAGATTACTGATTAATACAAGAATGGCAGTGGTTCATGCACACATCACTTTCCTGGGTCTGGAAACTATTAATCCAGTATCCCATTTCATGCAGTTCAATGAATTCTTCAAGTTAACTAGTAGAAAGCGTTGAATTTTAATGGTCCGTTTGGATTGAGAGGAAGAGAGGGGGAGTAGAGTAGATTTAGCCCAAAATTATCCTATTTTCAGTCAACTCTACTCTACCCCCCTCCATCCAAACGGGGCCTAAATCTTTTCCAGCATGCTAAAAAAAATGTTATTTTAGCTATTTTAGCATACCAAAAACCTACTTTGGCATCCAGCGTGCTAAAAAAATGCTATTTTAGCACATCAAAAACCTACTTTTGCTATTTTAACTTACCATTTTACAATACACGTTTGACGTTACATCCCATATTCTATTGTAGCATACAACACATTAAATAAATAAATAAAAAAAACCAGCACCACCCCATAGGCCACAGCCCACAACCCACAAACCACCACTGCCACCCCCACAACCTGTGGCCAGATTGTCAAATCCTGTAACCCCATACAACACATTGTCAGCATTACCCACACAACCATCACATTGCAATGCCAGCACCACATGGAAATTGCAATGCCAACCCATGACCCACAATGCCGTCACTTAAGAGAGAAAGATGAGAGAGGTCTGAGAGGAGAGAGAAAAAAATGATTAAATAAAATAAGTAGCAATGCTAAAAAAGTTTGCAAATTTTTGCTCAAATAGCACACCAGATGGAGGGATTTTTTTATTTTATTTTATTTACATCTTTGGTGTGCTAAAATGGCATTTTGGGTGTTTCAGCACACCCAATGCTAATGCTTAACCTCTGAATTTTAAGTAGTGCACTGTTTATCCCTACATAAACAGAATGATTAAAGTTATAGTAGCAGATCATTGTAGCAATGCTAAAAAAAATTGCAAATTAGTGCTCAAATACAACACAGGATGGAGGGGTTTTTTGCTCTTTGGTGTGCTAAAATAGCATTTGGGTGTTTTAGCACAACCAATGCTAATGCTCACTTCTGAACTTTAAGTAGCACATTGTTTATCCCTACATAAACAGAATGCTTCAAGTTATAGTTAGAGTCAAAAACATTTACAATAAAGATGTCAGCAAGTTTGCGCTTTTTTGTTTGTGGTAATAAGTGATGTCCAGATCTCCTAGCATGGTTGAACGCCACTTTGCCGTCTAACCTTTCAACAACTAATTACTACTTGCTTACCCCTTTGGTGAGAGAGGGGGGCATCTCACTAAAAGGAAAGCAGAATAAGGTCAAGGACATCAATTTTTCCCTAACCTAATTCACCTTGATCATGGCAAATTCCATTGTCCAATAATTTGCGGTAAATTTAGAAGTTTAGCAGGGAAGAAGAGCATAACATGGGAAGAGAAAAGGAAATTATGGACTACTGTAGCCAACATGTATAAAATATAAAATCTATCCCCACAATAGGCACATAAGTACTGACATTTTCCAAATTAGATTATAAGGATTACTTGATGTCAAAGCTTATAAGAGCTTCTATAATAACTTCATAGAATAAAACTGCAATGGTGAAATAGAAATATTAACAGTATCATACCATATCCTGAAGTCTGAACATCAAATCCTTCATCCTATCAAAGAAAAAGGAAGGGGGAAAAATGAGTAAATCAAAGAAAACTTGAAAAACACATAGAAGAATGTCAGATAATCACCTGCAGTTCTCGAATGAGTGGCAAACTCCCAGTAATCGAGTAAGGCTTTACATGCCCAACTACCTCTTCAGTTGCTTTACACAATACATGAAAGC
Source organism: Quercus suber (assembly GCF_002906115.3). Classification (NCBI taxonomy): domain Eukaryota; kingdom Viridiplantae; phylum Streptophyta; class Magnoliopsida; order Fagales; family Fagaceae; genus Quercus; species Quercus suber. Next base: position 268,800 of record NW_027069695.1, on the reverse strand, counting down.
CACGTGAGTTAAGATCACATGCAACTCCAGACATTGTCTCATCAAAACTAACTGTAAGGCTGTAGGAAAGGAAAAAAAAAAAAAAATTCCACATAACTATTTTGTAAAATAGAAAGTATAGAAGAGAAAATGTTTATATGACTAAAAGAAATTTCTTTGAGATGGACATAATACACTACAGAGGAAAAAGTGATTATATTTCCAGTACAACACTGTTTTCAAGGGTTCATCCAAATTATGTCTAAAATCAAGTAAGAAAAGGGCTGAGAGAGAGAGAGAGAGACCTTCCCCTTAAGTTTTCATCTGGTAAGACATATTTGGAAACAGGACCACGTGAATCTAGCTTGTCTACGTTCTCATTAATGTCATCCACATACTCTTGAAGCTTTGACATTACATCCTTTACACTGGAACAAAGTATTGGAATTTAAAAATCAGAAGCTAGCTTAAAAAAATAATAAATAAATTTTTGATAAGTAAAAAATAAAAATAAATAAATAAGACAAACAAACTTATAAGAAGAATGCTTGAAATTTGCAGAACATAGAAATCAGCTTCTAAGTAACAAATTTTTGCAATAATGCAGAAGCAGATTGCTTACTTGTAAAAGGGAGTCAACCTGCAAAATAAAGGAGAAGAAGGAAGAAAAAACCCTTAATAAGACATCATTTCTGTCATAGGCCTGTATTCAAAAGGGTTTGACAAGATGATAAACCTGACATCTCCTGAAATTGTACACTCAGCTGGAATCTGATTGATTCCACCTCCTGGATCTGCAATAAAGAAGCTGAACATAATAAAATGAAAGTGATTTTCTTTTCCCCCAACATTGTCAGTATAGGCAAAGAAACTTACAACTCCATTGAGTTGGTTTCATGGTTGAAGGTGTTGCAAACCCATAGACCTGTTCCTTAGGATGGGGAGGAAAGTCTCTGTAAAACCTTGATTGGATCTCTTTTAATGCTTCCATTGCTAGCTCCAAAGGATTTATAGCCTGCAATATTCACAAGATTCTGATTGAATAGACAAGTAAAATCTGAAGACGTTATTATATGTTCATTTTTGGCAATCAACTCCTTTCTTCTTCTTCTTTTTTTTGAAAAATAATACAATTCTATTGTAAATAGAAGAATCAATGCATTGGTTGATTGCAAGTCATCCTTTCAGCAAATCACAATTGAAAATTCAAGAGTTATGAATTACAAAAAAGAGTCACAATATGTACTGACAAAAGGATGCAGCTAGTCAAATAGAGATTGTAGAAAAATTCTTTTGAGCAAGTTCCCATTCAGCTCTACCAACTTTCTACCTTGTTTAAAGGAAAACTTTCAGAAAGTCATAATGGAGATTGTTATATAATTGGTATAAACAATTCCCAAAGTTTTGTATATATAAGTTTGATTTTTGAATATTGCAGTTGGGGAAGTGCATAGATTCTTCTGAATTGGTGCTGTATGTGTAAGCCTAATGGTCAATTAGTTCAAAATTTCTTACTACATTGAACTATCATTAGGGAGTTGTGGTCTTTTGCTTTCCCTTTGAAGGTTAGCGATGAATGTTTCTATTGGAAGGGATTTGTGGAAGGCATGGTAATGGGTTAGTTTTGGAATGGCTACTCCTCTATGTATCATGTGGACTATTTGAAGGACAACAATAAGACATTTAATGATGCTAAACTTTCCATGGTGCAGCTTAAGTCTTTATTTTTGATAAATTTACTTAAGTGGATGCTTACTTTTGGCTGCATCTAGTTTTCTTCTCTCCTAAGCCCTACTTGTTTTGACATAAAATGTTTTTGAAAAACATTTTTAATGGTCAACAGACAATTACAGCAGAATGGTGGGAAATATTTTATGTTTTTAAAAAGCATAAAAAATTTTCCAAAAAAAAATCCTTGGTTTCATCCGTACCTTCCATACTTTAATTTCATAGATTGGTGTGTTCTTTAGGTGAACCTTTTGTATACATCTTGTATTCTTAAGGTTTTCCTTCTATGTAATATAATTTATTGATTAGCTTCTAAAAAAAAAAATTATATTTTAAAGGCCAGGTACCCAACTCATGTCAGCGCAATATTGCATTCTGTCAAGGACTATACATTATCTTAGACTAAACCAGTCAAGCATTCTCTAACTACCTCAACTGAAAATCTTTTTGGCATTCTGCTTATATTTGATCCTCTAACTTAAATCATTACAATCCAAAATGGAACTGATCATTGGCTTAATTGCTAGTGACCATTGCTCTGTCCTTGAGTGGAAAATTTCATATAAAAGAAAGAGAACATTTTCGAATCCAACTACTCGATTTCATTTTCATCTGCACAATATAATATAGCACATTCCTTTGTCCTAATTCTCTTTTGCTTTTCACTCACTCTTCAGAATCTTAGAAAAGCACAAACCAGTCCAATATAAATATATATATATATATATATATATAAAGTAAATCATTCCAATAAATTTGGTATACTTTAAATGTCAATGTTCCCTCTAGGGTAATCATGTGCACAGAAAAATCACACAAAAAGTATCAGACATAATTGTAATGGTGTGTGTACCTTATGGGCTAAACCACTGTGAAAAAGCTTCCCAGTCACTTTAAGTTTCCAAGGAATCATACCACCAGTACCAATACAAGGTTGTTTATCTGCTGTATCAATCCAAAACCTGAGTGGAAATGCCAAAAATCACAAAAATTAAACTAAAACTTTATTAAGCTTTAGCATAAAGATAGTTTCAAGAGATGCTTTATATATTTTTTTTCATTCACAAGAAATGCCATTTACTTACAGTGGACCATCCTTCAGCTTATTAAGTAGTCCATCTTTCACGAGTGCATCTACACCAACTCCCGAAATGGCAGAATTCTCTTCATTGGCTATAAAGACAGCAACAACAGTGGACTTCAATTTTGGTTTCGTCTTCCCTAGCCTCTTCATGAGTTCAGTTACAAGCGCAACATGCCCCAAACAATCTGTAGTTCCACGGCCGCGAAGTTTATCACCATCAATGCTCAATGAGAAAGGATCAAATTCCTGTAAAATGATAATTAAATAAAACAAAATAAAAAAAAGATGCTCAAAGATCATCGCATTATCACATATAAGAGCAGTCCTTCATTTATACACAGACATCAAAATTCAAAATCACAGTTTCTGTACTGAAATTTTAATTATCATCTCAGAACTGAGCATTAAACATGCTCACTAAATCTTAAGGCCAATCTTAAAATAGGGGAACCATTTTTTTTCATAAATAGAAGAGAGAGATAACCTAGATTTGATATGCCATGCCACATTGTCAAGAACAATTTTTTGAAAAAGGTACTGTTGAAAGAACTAAGAACTTGAGATTACAGCCCCAAGACAAGCACTAAATCCAATTCAGGACAAACCCAGATTATAAAATAAATAAATAAAAGCCCAAATCCTGAAATTGAGAACATAATTACATCTCATAAACCCCAGACAAACTATGCCCAAAAAAATCCAATAACTTGATAGAACCAGTTCTAACCATACCATACCGGATTGAAATTATGATTATTAAAGGATTGAATAGCCAAATGGATAAAAACCCAGAAAAGATAACGCACAAAAAGAGAAAGAAGCAGACCCAAACATTAAAAAATAAAATAAAATAAAATAAAACTTAGATAGATTAAATCAAATAACTTATAACATGCAACTCCTTGATAAAAACCAATACTAACCATACCATAGCAGATTGAAAATTATGATCACTAAAGGGTTGAATAGCCAAATGGACAAAAACCCAGAAAAGAAAACACAGGAAAAAAAGAGAGAGAGAAAGAAGCAGACCCAATCATTAGGATTAGCAGTGACCACATCCATGTGACAACCAACGAAGGACAAGACATTGCCAGGGACAGTCCCAGGATACTCCACAATGATATTGCCTCTGCCTTGATAATAGGTGACATGGTTGACGATCAAAGGTCCTCCGCCTGTGGTTGTGCTGTAAGGAAGAAGAGAGTCCAACACGTGTTTCACCACTCTGTCTTCCTCTGGAATCAGGTCCGGGGGATTGTTCTGGACGTACTTGGCTTCCCCAATCAGCTTCGAGAGGAGGCTCACGAAGGACTCCTTGTTCAGCTCACCTAGCGTTTCTTTTACGTGCGCAGAAGAAGAAGCCATTTTTTTTTCTCTCTCTCTTTCTTTTTGGGTTGAATTGTGAATGCCGAGGAGCCCAGCTGGTTCTGCCTATACATGTTCTCAAACCAAAATTATATATATATGAATATGAAAATTATGTTTTACTATACGAATTACGAAATTTAGCGGTGTGTAATCAGCATTTTTTTTTTTTTAATTCCTCTCTTAGTTTGCCCTCTTTTATTTATTTATTTTTTGTTTAAATATGAAGTTTGGTAATTGTGGATTGTGGAAATTATTAAAAGGAATCTATATTTAGCATCTGTTTCGTTTCAAAAAAAAAAAAAAATATATATATATATATATTTAGCATCTGTTTGGATATCACTTATTTTATTGAAAACTAAAAAGTTATTACTAAAAAATGAATATTTATTATTAAAAATACTGTATCAAAATAATTTTTAAACTAGTAGATTTTTTTGGCTGAAACTACTGTAGTTTCAACTGAGAGTACTATAACCTTTTTTTTTTTTTTTTGGGTGCTATGGTTGATACCCGCGTGATTTCTCCCACGCTCTCCATTAGAATTTCACTCCTCTCCCACCCTAACGCTTGTGTTCCAGAACAAAGACAAGCCCATGCCCAGAAGAGAAATCCATGGCTCAGAGCTCCCAGTCCGACACCAACAAAGATCGGGTTGCTCAAAATGCACTATAGCAAGAAATATAAAAATAGATCCATTGGCGTATCTCAATTGCTACAAAATGCACCATATAGCAAAAATAATTTGTGTTTTTCACAAATTTGTGGGCTTCATAAACAGTGCCATGGGACCTAGGTGATAAAACACAAAACATGGCCTGTAAACGCATTATCCAAACGCATACTTAATACTTATCTATCCATTTATTTATCTATCTATCTATACTATTAATTACATGATTCTCAGTTTGGGTTTCATTATTTTGCATACTAAAATATCCTCACATAAATTCTTAAACTCTAAAAAAATATCGCTATCCTTTAGTTAAATAATTTTAAATTTAAAAACACAAATAGATTAATAGAGTAATTTACTATTTTTTTAAAAGTTCCTAAGTTTTAGGTTTTTTCTTTTATCTTCTCCCATGAATTACCACTTTTTATTTTAAAATTCAAAATTTCAATGAAGTTAGTTTACCAAAATTGTGTTTTTATATGGAATTATAATATTCTAGTATTGCACATTTAGTATGTTTTTGTTTGTATAAGGATATGGAAGGCCAAAATAACTTTTTGGTCTCTATAGTTTGGACCAATCCCTAATTTTTTGGAGCTCCTATTTTGGTTCTTAAAAATCAAAAATTGTTTTCAATTTAGTCCTTCAGCATCATCTCACTAACCTTAACACCATACGTGGCAGACGGAGTGCATTGCTAACACACTAAATGTCATGACTATTAAAATAATATTAAAAAATTATTTGAAATTTAGAATATTAAATTTTCAAATTTAACTAAATTAAAAAAAAAAACCAAAAAAGAAAATTAAAAGCCAAAAACCACATGAACAGAGATCTAGGTTTATGTTGAACATACACACAAGAAGACAAACCCAAAAAATTCATATTTGTGTGGACTTTTGAATTGTTTGATCCTAATCAATTATTTCTTAATCTGATTGAAAAACACACAAGTAAGAAAAGAAAGGGGAAAAAAAAACATTGTACCTAAACTCTAAAAAACACACACAGACAACTTGCAATCTCAAACTCAAACAAACTCATGCACAACAACAACACCAGCAGAATAAAAACCACCACTCCCAATGCAACAAAACTCACATACAACAACCTTCAAGCCAAACCCACTTTGAAACTTAGAACCCGACCACCATAGTTCTTAAATCACACCCTAGATCTTGAACCCATACTCCCCCTTGAACCTACACGCCGCATTTTGACTTCACTGGTTTTGCATCAAGCAGCAAAGTGGGTGGGTGTGTGGTTTGAAAGTGAAATCTTAACTCAGTTGTGATGTTTTGGTGTTGTGTGGGGTTTTATTTTTTGGATTTTTTTCATGTTTAATTTTGTGTTTGTTTCAGATAAAAAAAAATTGAAAAAAAAAAACAAATGAAAAAAAAAAGTTTTTTTAATTAAAAATAAATAAAATTGAAGGAATTATTTTAAATTTGGAAGCTGATGGAATTATTTTAATTAATATATATATATATTAGAATAGTAATGAGTAAAATTATAAGGGTTCCAAAGATTATGTAGCACAATATTATGAGGTCAACAATAGTCAAACCTCTTTTGTTTTATAGTGTCATCTAAAAACTATCATATGTGTCAAGCATTGTAACATATGCTTGAAAACAAGTGAAGCATTAAAGTTGTTGAATTTGTGGGGAATTCTTAAGTTATTCTAGGACCACAACCAATTTTACACTCATTTTCATAACTATCTTATGTGACAAACTATGATGAGTTATCTATCACTTTCACATGAATCTACCATTTTTTTTATCACTCGCAGTTAACCACATAGGATAGTTGCGAAAATAGATGTGAAATTAGTTGTATTTATAGAATTTTTCATTTCTAAGTATTATGTTTTATATTTGGAAAAAACTTGTAATGAATGTATATTTTGTATTTTATCTCTCATGTCAATATATAGTTCTAAAAATGACCAAAAAGTCCAAAGACACTTATGATATACCAAATTATGAGATGGCAAGATTGGTTAGAATGAAGCATAACCAAGAGAGAATAAATGTTTTGGGGTTGAAGCATTTTTCAACTTCTCTAAAATTCTGTTCAGCCCAATTGTGCAAATGGGAAAAGAAATAGAATTAATGTTGTGGTAGATGATGATGACTATTTACCGCCTATTGGTGACAATGACAATGATGATGATTCATCTAATTCATTAATCCATAAGTTACTATATATGTGATTTAGTGTTTGCTATACTAGACATTATTATTATTATTATTATTATTATTATTATTATTATTATTATTAGAACAATTAAATTAGATAATGACTTTGTTTTTTCATTATTTGTAATGATTTTGTTTATCTATATATATGTTTGTTTGTTACATATGGCACTAGGAAGACTTACATGTTTAAGATGTGAGACATCTACCCTAGAGGTCCAATATTAGGAAACACCATCAAGGCACATCCTGAAGCAGATCCTTTGCCCCAAGTTCCTCTAATGTGGATTTGCAGCCTATAGACACAGTAACTAGTACGGCTAGTAATTACATAGAATACTTTACTTAATTTCAATTCTACTATATCTTTACTTTTGATATTATACTTCACATAACAAATGTATTACTATTTTGATTGCTTGTTTCTTTTCTTTGAAATGACTAGAAACTATTTTGAAAGTACAAAAGGAGCATCGTCAAGATCCTAATGCAGTTCCCTTGACCCAAGAGGAGATATCTAACATAGTTTTTCAAAAAAAAATCTAGTATTGTAAAGGGACTTGGCATGAGACATTCCTCATCTCTTTGGACCACCACCTCATTTAGTTCATTAGTCCAATATATCCAACATCTAGAGAGTTAGGTAGTTGAGCTCAAGGAGGTAAAAACAAAACAAAAGGAGGTAAAATTTAGTCGAACCTTTTGGCGATGGGGTATGTGGGGTTAGAGGACCTGGTAACCTCGGCCCACTTTGTTCTAAACCCAAAGCCCATGCAGAGGAGGAAGGAACGCCCGAGGATGAAGTTTGAAAGTCCAAGTTGCCCAGGAACCTCGCCGAGGACGACCTTGTCCTTAGCAAATTGAGACTATGGGAGGAGGAAGTAACGAGCCACCAAAAGCAGCCTTCCCGAACATCTAAAGAGAAGGAATAGGCACAACGTGTTGGCCGCGGAAGCATGATGGAGGAGCGTGTCCAAGATGGACTGTCACCTCCACATTAAATGCCCACAACTAACGTTCTGGCCGCATTAATGAGGAAATGACCCTTGAACAGCGCAGCCTTGATTGCTGTAGCCATAGAAAGAATGGGAAAGCGGCTGATAGGACAAGCACTCGAGTAGTGACTTGTTTGATCAACAGATGTAGGGCTAAGATCAACTAAAATGGGGTATATAATGTAAAGGATCCCTCTTGAAGGAGGGAAAAAAAAGGAGAAAGGCGAGCAGAAATATAGAGCACTGTAGCATTCTGTATCATCACTGAAGTCTTTGTAACCGATCACTAAAGCAATAAAAGAACTTCAAGCTCCCCGGAGGGGAGCCGAGGAGCATCATTGCACATTTTAATCCAAGTTCATGCTATTTAAGCCCCATGCATCCATGCCCAGTCGTTGTATCCCTCACTAGGCCTAGTTCTTGAACTCGCTCTCTATAAATTCATTGTATTAGGCTAGCTGGGCTTGAGTCCACTCACTCAACAGTAGAAGTGCTTAAACCCGGTCCCTACAATTGGCGCCGTCTGTGGGGAGAACTCGTGTCTTAGTAAGGGCAATGACCAAGCATGGCAGGATTAGGCCCTCCTCAAGCAGGCTCCCATCAGCCTGAATCGGTCAAGTCCCAGCATCAGGGTAACTTCGCCAACCTCAAGCACGATCAAAATGAAGAGAATGGAAGATTTCGAGAGGGAAGTATGCATACCACTCAAACTAGCAGAAGCTACTCGCGTGGGGATAGTCATGTGCCCTACGGACAAAACAACAACCGGGCCATATAACCAAAAGAGGTTAGAAGCCGCGCGACCCAGGGGCAGAATGATGAACAGGCCATGCAGTGAGAGATAGACGATTTAAAGAGGAGGTTGTGCCATGCACAACGAAGGCAACCTCAGCCTAGCCTTGACATGCTCTCTGACGATGAAAGCGACGATGACTACAGGCAGAGATCGAGAACCCCCCCAAGCGAAACCTTCTCCCATGAAGAAGAGTACTACTGGGAGCATAAACGTAAAAGTCCATCTCTTAGGGGCTTGGGATACGATGCCATGAGCAGAGCACTGGATCAACTATCCAAGTCACCTTTCATGCGCCATATAAAAGGGGCCACCCTTCCTCGGCGGTTCCAGCAGCCAACCTTCTCCATTTATAATGGCAAAACAGATCCTGTGGAGCATGTGAGCCCGTTTAACCAAAGGATGGTTGTCCACTCTAAGAACGAGGCGTTGATGTGCAAGGTTTTCCCCTCCAGCTTGAGTCTAGTGGCGATGAGGTGGTTCAATGGCTTAAAGACGAATTCCATAGATTCGTATAGACGGCTGACCCAGGCCTTTGGCTCTCGCTTCGTTACAAACAGCATAGCCCCACGGCCTTTGAGCGTGCTACTGTCTCTGTCCATACACGACGGAGAGACTTTAAAGGCCTACTCGGGCCGGTATTGGGAGATGTACAATGAACTGGAAGGCAATTTTGACGATGTAGCCATCAATACCTTCAAAAATGGCCTCCCGACTGGACACGACCTAAGGAAGTCTCTGATTGGCAAGCCTGCCACCAGTGTGCGCCAACTGATGGATCGGATCGACAAGTACAAACGAGTGGAGGAAGACTAGCTGTAGGGCAGAGGAAAGGAGAAGACCGTCCCTCAGGAGAGGAGGGATTTCAGGTTAGACCGATACAACAACACCCGTCTGAGGAGGGACTTTGCAGGGCAATCTAGAGCAGTCGACACGCAGGCGGTCCATGCCGTATTCTGAGAGCTAATACATAAGGTGTTGGCGAAAATCGAGAGCGAGCCATACTTTAGGTGGCCGAATAAGATGGTGGGGGAATCCATAAAGCGCAATAAGAACCTTTACTGCCAGTACCACAGGGACCACAGACATACTATAGAGAACTGTAGAAATCTTCGGAGCTATCTGGACCAGCTGGTTCGAGAAGGGAAGCTGAAGCACCTTCTGCATCACCCCGGTGGCCATCAAGCCCAGACCAATCAAGAGCTGAGGAGAGATAACGCCTTAAGGGCACCCGCAGGGACGATCAATGTAATCTTGGCCGCACCAGGAAGAATAGGCACATGCCCTTTATGAGTGTTGTTTGTGGCCCAGATCCCTGTCGAGGAGTCCCAGCCAGAGTTAAAGAGGGCTAGAAAGAATTTTCACCCAACCTTAAGCTTTTCAGAGGAAGACAAGATGGGAACCACCCAGCCCCACGATGATGCTCTTGTGGTCACTCTCAAAATCGGAGACTATGATGTGAAGAGGGTGATGGTGGACGGTGGCAACGCGGCCGAGGTCATGTACCCGAACCTTTACAAGGGGCTGAGGTTAAAACCGGAAGACCTGACGCCCTATAGCTCTCCTTTGATGAGTTTCGATGGGAAGCTTGTTGTTCTAAGGGGCATGATTAGGCATCCAGACCGGCCCAGAAGTAGTGGAGGTGAACTTCATTGTAGTAGACACATACTCTCTGTACACGACCATTGTCGGTAGACCCTAGCTCCATGCCTTAGGAGCCGTTGCCTCCTCCTTACATCAGAAGGTGAAGTTCCCATTTGGTGACCAGGTTCTCGAAATCTGTGGTTGCCAACCCACGACAAGGCAATGTATGATTGCTGCCATTTCCCAGTAGCTTGACGCGGAGCCCTCGGCCATCACCGAAAAGAACTTATAGCAATCACAAGCCCTGGTAGTGCCTACCAATGCTACCGCCGGAGAAGCGAAATGTGAAGATTTGGAGAAAGTGGTCATTGGTGACGACCCAGATAAGTTCTTTCAGGTTGGAGCTCAGCTACCTCTTCAGGAGAAGGAGGAGCTGATTGAGTTTCTCAAAAGAAACATCGACGTATTTGTATGGGATGCCTATGATGCCCCAAGGATCGACCCTTCCTTCATCTGTCACCATCTCAACGTCAATCCATTCGTAGTTCCCAAGAAGCAACCACCCTAGCAGCCGTCAAGGGAGCATGTTGATGCGATTAGAGAAGAAGTGATGAAGCTTAAACGTGCAGAGGCTATCAAAGAGGTTTTTTTACCTTGAATGGTTGGCCAACATTGTACTGGTTAAGAAGAGAAGCGAAAAGTGGAGAGTCTGTGTGGACTTCACTGACCTGAATAGGGCATGTCCAAAAGACCTATTCCCTATGCCTCGGATAGACCAGCTAGTGGATGCAACTACGAGCCATCCTTGGATGAGCTTTCTAGATGTCTTTCAAGGCTATCATCAAATACCACTAGCCTTGAAGGATCAGGAGAAGACAGCCTTTGTGATGCCCATTGGGAATTACCATTACAAAGTAATGTCGTTTGGCCTGAATAATGCAGGGTCCACCTATCAAAGGATGATGACGAGAATGTTCGAGCCGTTGCTGGGCAAGAGCATTGAAGCCTACGTTGATGATATGGTGGTAAAAAGTAAGGCAGTCTCCGAACATTTAGGGGACCTCGGTTGCACCTTTGACATCTTAAGGAAGCAGAAGCTACGCCTGAATGCTTCCAAATGCTCATTCGGCGTGGGATCCGGCAATTTTTTGGGATACATTATTATCCACAGGGGAATCGAGGTTGACCCTGACCAAATCAAGGCTATTCATAATCTAAAGCCTCCAAAAAACCTTAAGGAGGTCCAAAAGCTTACAGGAATGATCGCGGCCCTGAATTAGTTCATTTTCAGGTCGGTTGATAGGTGCAGGCCCTTCTATCTCTTGATCAATAAGTGGAAAGGATTTGAGTAGTCTGAGGATTGTGTCGTGGCCTTTCAGCAACTTAAAAAGTACCTATCCTAGTTGCCTATCATGTCCAATCTTGAGGATGACGAGGTCCTATACGCATACATCGCTATGGCACCTCACACTGTGAGCCTGGTACTGATCCAGGATGACAATGGCGTTCAAAAACTAGTCTATAACATCAGCAAGTCACTGCACAAAGCTGAGGTCAAATACCTACCTTTAGAGAAAGCCATACTAGTTGTGGTCCACACTACACGAAAGCTCCCCCATTATTTCCAGGTTCACACGATGGTTGTCTTGACCCAATTACCCTTGAAATATGTACTTCGGACAGCTGATTACACAGGAAGGATTGCCAAGTGGAACACAATTCTGGAGGCTTTTGACATCAAATACATGCCTCGAACCTCCATAAAAGGCCAGGTCCTGGCTGATCTGGTGGCTGAATTCGCCAAATCGCTAGTAGAGGTGGAAGCCAAGAAGAGAAGCATGGACGAAAAATCAGTTGGGGCAATCTCCAACTCGGGGCTACCATGTTGGAAGGTATACGTTGACGGTGCGGCAAATCAGAGGGGGTCTGGAATGGGGCTAGTCTTAATATCCCCTGAGGAGTCTGTCATAGAAAAATCCCTAAGGCTTGGGTAAAAGGAGAACTAGAAGCTAGAGATTCGAGGATGCAAGAGTACCTAAGCCAGGTCAGGCGCTCGCGGTCAGAATTTGATCTTTTCAGTCTGTCTCATGTCTTCAGGAGTGAAAATACCCATGCTGACTTATTGGCCACACTTGCTACCTCCTCAGTAGGGGATTTGCCTCGGATCATACTAGTAGAGCATTTGGAAAGAGCGAATGAGGTTGCAAAGGGCATAGTCCACATCCATCAAGTTGGGGTGGGCCCCAGCTGGATGGACCCCATAGTGAGATTCCTTAAAGATGATGTCCTGCCTCAGGAGAAGTCAGAGGCTAAAAAAATACGAAGGAATGCTTCTCGGTTCTGGTTGTCCGAGGATCACAAGTTGTATAGAGCTTTTACTCTGGACCATACCTACTGTGTATTCACCTCGACGCATCAGAGTTACTGCTCGAAGGCTGCACGAGGGGATCTGTGGAAGCTATACAGGAGGACGATCCTTATCTCACCGAGCCATCAAGCAAGGATATTGGTGGTTAGGGATGCAGAAGGAGGCCATGGAGTATGTTAAGAAATGTGACCAATGCCAAAGGTTTGCCCCAAATATTTATCAACCTAGAGGGGTCCTCAACCCTTTGTCCAGCTCATGGCCATTTGCCCAATGGGGCTTGGATATTGTAGGCCCTTTCCCTAAAGCACTAGGGAATAAGAGATACCTGTTGGTCACCACAGATTACTTCACCAAATGGGTCGAAGCCGAGCTGTTGGCCAACATCAGGGATGTGGATGCAAAGAAGTTCCTTTGGAGAAACATTGTCACGCGATTTAGGGTCCTTCACACCCTCATTTCGGATAACAGACTCCAATTTGACAACAAAGCCTTCAGAAGATACTGTTGTGAACTTGGGATCATAAACAAGTACTTAACTCCAGCTTACCCTCAGGGAAATAAGTAGGTCGAAGCTGTCAACAAGGTCATCGTCAACGGGCTTAAGAGGAGACTGGATGATGCCAAGGGAAGGTGGGTAGAAGAGCTGCCACACGTTCTCTGGACATACCGGACTACGCCACGGCGCTCCACGGGGGAGACACCTTTTGCCATGACTTATGAGGCCAAGGCTGTTATCCTTCTGGAGGTAAACTTCCCAACGCTAAGGACGAACTCTTTCACTCTATGTAGCAATGACGAACTATTGGGGAGAAGCCTAGATCTGGTTGATGAACGAAGAGAAGGGGCAATGATCCAGCTAGCCTATTACCACTACAAGCTCAAGCAGGGATATGATGTCAATGTAAAGCTAAGACCGCTAGCACCGGGGAACCTAATGCTGAGAAAAGTTGTGAGAGCTGCCAAGAATCCTTCCTGGGGGAAGTTGGGGCCCAACTGGGAGGGACCATATCGAATTACCTTCATAGCGGGGATTGGTGTGTACTACTTAGAGGACCTAGATGAAAAATCTGTACCTTGACCATGAAATGTAAATAACCTGAGAATGTATTATTATTAATGAAAGCATCCCCTTTCTTGATCTGAATTTTATGTCTATTATGATTATATATCTTGTACTTTGGCGGCCACCTGAGTACTAGATTGAACTAAGGTCTTGCATGGTTCTCGGACTCAAACCTATAGGAAAACAAGCTACTTACAAGAGAATCTAAGTGTTAGATAGAACCAAGGCCTTGTACGATCCTCAAACTTAAACCTATAGGGAAACTAGCTACTCAGAGAAGAACGCGAGGGTTCGGCAATACCAGTGTCTCGCTTGGCCCTCGAACTCAGGTCCCTAGAGAAACTAGCTACGTTTAGCACATGAGTAAACAAACGCAAGCCCATAAGCATCACTTAAAGCATTTTGATGCACGTTGAACCTAACCCCTTAGCATAGTCAGCAACTAATGGTTTTTCTAAGCATTTTTTACTGTTTACAGTTTCTGATTCATGTGATGTAGAACGAATATTGTGGAGCTTATAATTGAAGCACAGGTTATATAAGTAGCCAAACTCATCACAATAATAGTAAGCACTAAGTTAAAAAAAAAAAAAAAAAAAGGATTCATGCATTCAACTTGAAGCGTAGCATTACAGCGCTTAAAAGAAAAAAAAAAGGAACAAAAACGATGAAAAAAAAAAACTAACTAAAACTAAACATAAGGAAGAAGCTAGTTAAGACAGCCTATTTCTTTAATTTGAGCTTTACTTCCCCTTAGGAGGCTGTCCAGAGGTATCCTCGGGGTCCTCGGAGCTCTGACCTAGGGGAACAGCCTGCAGAGGCACCACCTTGAGAGCCGTCTCCTTAGCTGGATGGGCAACTTTGGGGAGGTCCCCCTCAGCAAGAAGAGCCTGAGACTCAGCATGAGGGACTTAAGGACCAACAGGGGGCTTCACCACATCTTGTGGCGCTTCCAGGTTATCGGGTTCCCCTTTCTCTGGCATCCCTTGATGCTCATCCTCCTCAGCAGGCCTACCAGTAGAAGTGGGATCCTTGGTAGCATCAGCCTGGTCCCCAACTGTCGTTTTTGGGGTAGTGTCGGCTTCAGAGGTGGCAAAGGTATCCTCCCGAATAGCAGAAGGGTAGTACACTTTCTCAGCCCTCCTAAGCTCAGACGAGACCTCGACCCTAGCTTGGTTGAGGGCCTCATTCCAAGTCTCGGAGTAGTAGTGCCTGCACACCTCAGGGACTTGAGCTTTAAAGGCAGCCTCAGTCGCGGCCACTCCCTCAGCAAAGGCCTCTTCCTTCGCCCTTTCTTTGGAGCTTTCGGCCTCTATCCTTGCAGACTCGGCCTCTGCTTTGGCCTTCAAAGCCTTATCCCTGGCATGCTCAGCAACACCCTCAGCCCCCACTGCCTCAGCCAACTTCTGCCTTAGGTCAGTAATGTGCTCCTTGGCAATGTTTAGTTGGCCCTCAGCATTTGGAAAACGCCTCCACTAGTCGGCAACCTGCCTCTGAGCTCCAGCTAGGCCTGACACCGCACTATCTATCTCCTTCATCACCTCCTTTAGATACTACCTTGCCTTCTTGAGGTCAGACTCAGAGTTCTTAAGGGTCCTCGTGGTGTTCAGGCGCTTGTCACGTTCCTGGTCTATGGCTTTGCTTTGGTTATTAGCTTCCTCTTCTAGCCTGTAAGTGGCCTGGACAGCCTACATGTCGAAACAAATAAACGATAAGTTGGGAATCGGAGAGTAGAAATCAACGAAGTCTCAAGTGTCGGATGGCTTACCATGCCCAAGTACCTCTTCAAATTGAGGATGACCTCCTGCCTCCTCAGATCCCCCAATTGAGCCATGTCAATAGGAAGTAGCAGAGATCTCTCTAGCGCATTGGCCACATATGCGCTTTCACCTCTCCTAAAGTCCCTGAGGGAGGCGTTATCTATCAAAGGCTCCCCGTAGAGCATTGGGGTAGGAAGCCAAGCCTGGGCCTCGGGCTGCTTAGCCACCTCTCTCCCCTGGCCCTGCTCAGCCACCTCTCTTCCCTGGTCCTGCCCAACTTTTTGTTGCTTAGGAGGCCGTCGAGCCTCGTCCTCCTCTCGGGAAGAACAAGCCCTATCAGCTCCCATAGGCCTTTTGCCCTTAGGCCCCTTTTTCTGCTGGGGATCAGAAGGCTCGGGCCCTGGTGGCAAACTCGACTAAGGTGGAGGAGGCAAAAACTTGGACTGGGAAGAGGACGACCTGGCTTGAACAAGTTGAGACTTGGGTAGCGAAGGGGGAGGCTTGGTTTGGGACTTTCCTGGCTCGTACCTCCCCAGTTGACCCTCAAGCAGGTTAAATAGGCTGGTCTGTGGCCGCCTCTTAAAGCCCATCTCAGCCTGGGGAGAAGTACTTGCAAAGAGGAGGTCCGCCTCGGTCAGATTAGGGTCGCCTAAGTCACCAGAGTGATCCGCAACCAAGAGGGCTTGGTCAAAAGTGTTAAATTCATCCTCGGAGGGACCCAAATCAGCAACTTCCTCCTCTTTTCCTAACTCTTCCTCCTCGGCCTTCGCAGCCTGGCCGGAGGTAGAGGTACCCGCCAACGGAATATCTTCCGGATCAAGAGACCCTTCTGAGAACCAGAACTTGTGCTCCACCACAGTGATTTGGCGAAGTTGAGGGTCTTTGGCTCTAATCACGTGCTTCGAAGCAGGGAACGACTTCTGGAGCGACTTGTACTTGAGGATCTTGTGGGCGGCTCTCACTTGGTTGTCAGCCTCGTTCACAAAGATCTCCGCCCTAAGGACCCTTTCCAAGTCCTCCTTGTTAACCAGGTTAAAATGACACTCAAAGGCGTGTGGATCTGCAGAAAAGAAAACATATTCATATCAGTAACCAAACAAAGTAGGCCTACAACCCGAAAGACTAGACCCTCATCTACTCTAAGTACCCTACCTAGTTCTCTCTCTTCTGTTTGGCAGTAAAGCCCCCCATGCCACTCCCCGAACACGATGAGAAAGTCTTTGTTTAACCCCTTGCTGGACTCAGGGAGGCATTGGATAAGCTAGACCCTATCGTCCCTCGTCTTCATGTAATAAGACTTACCCTTCAGTTTTTGAAGGTTGTAGCACCAATTTACATCGTGATGGATTAACCTCAGCCCCATCTTCTCATTCAAGGCATCCACACAACCCAGGATTTTGAGCACGTTGGTGGCGCACTGTGTGGGGGCCAACCTAAAGTACCTAAGGTAACCCCTCGTTACTGGCCCCATGGGGATTCTCATACCACCTTCAAGGAAGGCGATTATGGGAATCACAACCTCGCCTTCCTTCCTCCGAATGTGCCATTCCCCTTCCTCACAATACCTCAAGCCCACGTTACTGGGTATCCTATAATCGGTGATGAATTTCTCCATCGCCTCTTCAGACTCAACTAACTTCTTGAACCTACCCATCCCTAACAACAGCTAAAAGACTCAAGAGATGACTCAGGGAGAAAATTTGAGTTGGAGAGAGAAGGAGAATAAGACTTACAGAAATGAGGAAAAACTCCTCGGACAGGCTTTTTATGTTGGAGAGGGATGCTGGTTGGGTTGGAGGTTTGACCGGATTCAGAGTATGTGCCCCGAAGTTCTTGAATGCAAAGATAAGGAGGAAAATCGGTTCAAAGGAGTTTATACCCCCAAGTAAAAATAACCGTGCAGGTTTCCCCGCTCATAAAGTTGGGAAAAGCCCAGCCATTGGATTTGCATCACACCGTTAAACCTAGGGAGCACAGAGCCGCCATAATTTAATGAGAGCGTGCTCTGTGTCCTAAAGCGCCAGGGACGTGCCTTGGACAGACAAAAAGACTCTGGCACTGATGGAGGACAAGACGTGACAAGCCATCGCAACGGCCCGAGGATGTCAAAATCCTCCTCCTCGTTCGAGGATCCGAACAGCAGGATTTTGAGGGGCTATTGTGGGGTCAGAGGACCTGGTAACCTCAGCCCACTTTGTTCCAGGCCTAAGGCCCATGCCAAGGAGAAAGGAACGCCCGAGGACGAAGTTTGAAAGTCTAAGTTGCCTAGGAACCCAGCCGAGGACGACCTTGTCCTCGGCAAACCAAGACCATGGGAGGAGGAAGTAACGGGCCACCAAAAGCAGCCTTCCCGAACATCTAAAGAGAAGGAACAGGCACAACGTGTCGGCCGTGGAAGCATGGTGGAGGAGCGCGTCCAAAATGAACTGTCACCTCCACATTAAATGCCCATAATTAACGTTCTGGCCGCATTAATAAAGAAATGACCCCTGAACAACGCAGCCTTGGTTGCTATAGCCCACAGAAAGAATGGGAAGGTGGCTGATAGGACAAGCACTTGAGTAGTGACCTGTTTGATCAACAGATGTAGGGCTAAGATCAACTGAAAGGGGATATATAATGTAAGGGATCCCTCTTGATGGAGAGAGAAAAAAAGGAGAAAGGCGAGCAGAAATATAGAGCACTGTAGCATTCTGTATCATCACTGAAGTCTTTGTAATCGATCACTAAAGAAATAAAAGAACTTCAAGCTCCCCGGAGGGGAGCCAAGGAGCATCATTGCACATTTTAATCCAAGTTCACGCTGTTTAACCCCCATGCATCCATGCCCAGTCATTGTATCCCTTACTAGGGCCTAGTTCTTGAATCCGCTCTCTACAAATTCATTGTATTGGGCTAGCTGGGCTTGAGTCCACTCATTCAACAGTAGAAGTGCTCAAACCCGGTCCCTATAGGGTATATGTGACAAAAGTACTTTTTTTTTATCAAATGTTAGAGGTAACGAAATGAGGACATACGTTGATGAAAATTTTCAACCCCAAAATTACATTTTGTTGTAGTGCCCCATGGGGTGAACCCCATGCACCATGGATGAGTAGCAATAACATCTTTGAGATTAAAATTTTAAATAAATAGTTTTAAAAAAAACCATAAAGCATTAGCATCTAGGATGCTAAGGACAAAAAAAAAAGTAAATTTAGCTCCCAAAAAGCTACTTTAACAAATCATTTTACAATTTACCCTACATCCCATCTCCTATTTTAATATACAATTTATTAAAATAATATAAATAGTTTCTACCCATTAAAAAGAAGCACAAAAACCAGAGACACCCACAACCACTGAACACCCATAGCAATGACTAAACACCTAAACCAACAGCCACATAACACCCATAAATAGCAATACCCACCGCCAAATATCCATCCTATAGCAAGCCACCAACCATACCACAGCCACACCACCACTTCCACAACCATCAACCATACCACAACCACACTACCACCTGCCACATCATAACCATTGATTCAACCCAACCAAAAACCAACAAAACCTATCCACAGCAAACACCGCACCATAACCGTGGAGACTAGTGACCCACAGAATCTAGCAACTCACAAAGATGAGAAGAACATGGAGAAAGAGCATGATGAGATCTGAGGAGAAAGGAGAGAGGAGAGGAGAGTATCTAAAATGAGATGTATTTACCAAAAATTTGAAATTTGGAAAAGAAACATCAAACATGAACATATAGTTTGGTGCATATAACAGCCATTTTGAGGAGGGGGGGGGGGGTGGATGTTAGCATTTTATTGATTTTACACCTATACAAATACACTTTTAAAAGTAATGATTTATTTAATTTTTTATTTCTTGCTCAGTAATGATATATGTTAATTAATTTTCTTTTCAATAATTAAAAAAAGTAGAAATAGACTCTACCATTATTTAAATTTTAAAAGTAGATTTAGTCTAACCAAAACCCCAATTAAACTTGGATGTTTAGATATAAGAGGGAAGGGGATTTTATTTAGATTAACTAGAAAACCAAATTGTGTTTTGGCCTGATAATAAAAAAATAATTATCAAGAGCAGATATTATAAATTGAACTATCTCTAAAAAAAATGCCAGCAAGATAATGGGTGGGCTGCTAAGGACAAATAATACACAAGCATGAGAGAAATAAGAGTTCACATGATCTACTTATTAGTCATATGACTTAATGAGATGGCTTAATGAATTATGACTAATTATATGGACGGTCATCTTAATCACCATATAACAGGTTGGAGGCATGGATGAGATCCTCCAACTCAATTTGGAGGAAACTTTATCTCCCAAACCCTTCCCACTCTCTCTCATCAACCTTTTGGCTCTGCCTATGTCATAATGGTTGTAACCTACTAACTACTTTCTTGTTTTGATGTTGTTGTTGTTTTTTTTTTTTTTAGTAACCTACTAACTAATTAAATGCATGTAATACTTGTAAATTGTAATAGTTTATTGTGGAATGAATTGAAAGTTGAAAAACTATAAAAAAAAATTGTTCAAGTCCAAACTCGACAGGAAATATGTTTTTAGAATTTTAATATTTGGATTAAGTCAATTTTACGCAAATTCAATTTGGTTTCTGAAGTATTAATTACTTCAATTTTGCCCTATGCTTTGGCTCTCTCTCTCTCTCTCTCTCTCTCTATTGACAGAATAGATAGAAAGATTGTATTGATATGGAATCAAAGTATTAATTACATGGTTCCTGGACAGCTCAGAGTCTCAGACCAAGCCAACGCAGTGGCCATAGGTCCAGGGAAGAAAAAGAAAACAATAGAAGCAAAAGGGAAACTGTAATGGTAATAGAAACTCAAAATTCATATCCCCACCATCCTTTAACTCTGCTATTAATATGTCCTATGCCATGCCTGCTACCCCTTTCTCTCTCCTCTTACTCTTCTCCCATCTTTCTCCACTTTTCTGCCTAAGTTCTTTCCCAGCTGTAGATCAAATCATCGAACCACGTACTGCAGTTGGAGGCTGATTATTTCTTCATTGAAAAGTGTGGGTTTGTATTGTGGAGACTAGTATAGTACTGGGTTTTAATGTTTCTATTATGTGTACGAGAGTGTTTTTTTTCTTTGCTATTGGGGATCGAATAAATTGGAGTGAAATATATTGAAACTGGATTTGTTGAAAAATGAATGGCAGAGAGACTATATAGTGGACTCACGTTCTCTCTGTTTCATTAGAAACACTCCCACTCCCATGTTCACACTTAATATTACTTTAGCAACATATTTTAGAAATTACCACATGTTGGTCAGTATTTTTGGAATTTTGAGATTTAGCTTGGTTGTTTGTCATTTAATGTGGTGACATTTTTTATTGGTTTTGCAGTGGTCTGATGATTTGCTCAGCGGCTGGGAAAGAACTTAGCCAGATAAATGGAAAAAGATGGGAGAAGAGGGCCAAATTAATTTTAAGAAAAAAAAAAAGAAGCACTTAGACAAAGTTATTTAGTTATGTAGCATATTTTTGGAGAACTCGGGTTTGACAAACTAGAGTTTCAAGCAATTTATGGGCTCCACTATTTGGCATGCTACTTGAAATTCAAGTTTGACAAACTCTAGTTTTAAAAATGTGTTACATAATTAAATAATTTCGTTTGGGTGCCTTTCTCCTAAAATTTTCCTGTTTGGCAAATTTTGCTAGTAAAGAGTAAGAGGAGAGAGAAAGTGGTAGCAGGAAAACTAAAGTAGAAAGAAATAAATATAAATTGATGATATGGAAAATAGTATTTTTCAATTGTTGGATCTTTTGAAAATCTATGGTTTATATATATATATATATATATCCAATTAGATATCAAGTTAGATTTCAATTCAAGTCTAAATTTGCATTAAATGTCTCATTTAAGGTTTTTTTTTTTTTTTAATTTTTGTATCAAATAAATTAATTCGATGCAAAATTCAATGAGTCTAATATAAATGAAAAATATGAAATTCAATTATATATCTAATTCTATATCTATGAAGTAGTGAGTTTTAGGCCGGGGAACCCATTCGAAGGAGTAATTAGATTTGGGCTTGTGAACCCATTTTTTTTTATTATGAAGAGGAATCGAGGGTTTGAGTCCATTCTATATAAAGAAATATGTTTTGGGCTTACCCAATGTGAAACTTAAGGATTATTGGGGGAAAAAGCCTAGTTTGTGCAGCTTTTAAGGGTTTTAAGCTTTTTGGGCTTTCCTCGGGCTTTAGTATGGTTCGGTCCAGAGTTTAATATTTATATTTTTGTTAGATTTTATTGATATGACATGGGTTAGGCATGACGTGGATTGTCTACTAAAAGTGAGACATGTGGCGTAAGAGGGGAAAAGAAAAAAAATGAACAGAATATTTCTTGTAGATGACTTATATAAACTATTAAAATTAATGATTGAACTACATGAAAGAATAGTGTGGTTCTCCATGAATTCCACGTTTTTGAAAACATGTACTGTAATCAATAATTTCCCTAACCTGCAAATATACTATTCAGATAATTTTGACTGTGCAATTGCAATTTGCATACAATCATCCAACCTAGTTTAAAACATACATGTATAGAGGGTTTTACTAACCTATACTTTTAGGCATATATTAATAAACTATTTAAATTTTTTTTTTTTTTTTATAAAAAATGAAAAAATGACTAATTTTTTGACAGTTTTTTTTAAATTTTTATAAAAAGTTTTCTAAAATTAATGATTAATGTTAACCACACCCATGTATAAGAGCGAAGATTTGTTGCAAATTAAGTTACAAAAATTCTTGCAAAATGCACACATGTCAAGTGGTCATTTGGCAAAAAATTCAATCTTAACAGGAAAATTTTCATTTAAATATAAACTTGAACAAGTGCCTATTTAAGACATTGACATGTGTGCATTTTTATAGGAACTGCTGTAATTTAGTTTGCAGCAAATCCATTTCCTATGTATAAAACCAGTTTTTTTTTTTTTTTTGAAAAATTAATGAAATGCAGATGGAATTTTCTACTGTTATACCAAAAAAAGAAAAAAAAATGGAGCAAAGGCATATATGTGTATGCAGTGTGTTGAGAAGAATTGTCACTGTTAGTAACAGTCAATTGTTAAAAAAAAAAAAAAAGAAAAAAAAAAAAAGGCTGGTTTCCGTGCAGATGAGGATAAGACAGAGGCAATGATTATGGATTGGTGATTGGGAATCCGAGCCCATGCACTGACCACGACTAAACCTCAAACCCACTTCCCACACGAATTGCTTTTAACAAAGCCACCCACCTTTTTCTTTTCTGTCAAGCTTTTTAACTGTCCGAATCTTGGTCGATATTAATCACAGCCTTTCAGGTAAAACGAAGGGAAACGTTAACCGTGCGGTGTCTGTTAAACTTCTCTCTCTCTCTCTCTCTCTCTCTCTCTTAAGAAAAATAATTGTAAAAAAAAAAACCCAAAAGAGATTAAAAAAATTTACAAAATTGTTAAAAGTTGCTCAAAAAGCGAAAAAGTTGCCAGTAACTGTGTTATTACCCAAAAAAAGATAGGACTTATTAAAAAAGAACATTAGAATTTGTTTGGATATCATTTATTTTGTTGAAATTGAAAACTTATTATTGAAAATACGGTAGATAAAATTTAAAGTTAGTTGAAATAGTATAGTGGAGTCCATGAAAATACGGTAGATAAAGGTAAAAGTTAGTTAAAATAATATAGTGGGGTCCATGAATAGTAATAAAAATAAATTGAATAGTGAAATAATTTTCATTTATAATCTGTATCCAAATGGAGGCTTAGGGCCCGTTTGGATGCAGCTGAAAACTGAAAACTAAAAACTGAAAACACTGTAGCAAAATAATTTTTAAATGTGTGAATAATATCGTGGGACCCATTTTTAATGAAAAAGTTGCTGAAAAGTGAAAATTGTGGGTCCGTGAACAGTACATATATATACTGTTCATTGACAAAAGTCAACAAGTGCGGCTACTGTTCATTGAACAGTAACCGCACAGTACCCGTGAACAGTGATTCACTCTTATTATACGGCTGAAAGCAAAAAAAAAAAAAAGAAAAAAAAAAGGAAAAAACGCAAACGTGCAACGCCAACGCTGGTCCCAAACGGTCTCTTAGTGTGAGTTTGGATAGCACTGAGAATGAAATCTTTAGCTACGTTTAGCGTTTTGTGTGGGTCTCGTGCACTGTTCACAAGACCCACAAATATGAATTTCAGCAAACTTTTTTTTAAAACTGGATCCTATGGCACTATTTACATATTTAAAAATTATTTTGCTATAGTATTTTTAATTTTCAATTATCAATAATAAGCGGTATTCAAATAGACCCTTAAGTGGGGTTTGAATACACGTTGCGTTTACTGCATTTTGGTCTTCCTGCGTTTCCCCCTTTTTTTTTTCTCTGCTACAGCACGCGTTTCAAGGGGACAAATGGCTACTATCCATGCTACTGTTCATGAACAGTAGCCGTATATTTCTGATTTTCAGCCACTTTTCATCAGTTTTTGAGTCTAGTGCACTGTTTTCGAAACCCACAAAATTTCATTTTCAGTAACTTTTTCATTAAAAGTAGATCTTATGATATTATTCACACATTTAAAAATTATTTTATTATAGTGTTTTCAGTTTTCAATTTTAACAAAATAAATTCTATCCAAACGGGACTTTAGTGTGAGTTTCCTTCAAGGTGCCTAACTTTTTTATTTTTTATCTGCAAAGAACCATTTCTTGCAAAAACACACACACCCACTGTACAAAGAGGGCGGGGCCATAAATGAACAGTAGACACTGAATTCATGGTTATTACACATATATATCTAAGCATCTTTATCAAGAGAGAGAGAGTCGGGGGGACCAAACAGTACTACACTGCCAAGAAAATTGAAATCATGAAATTCGTGCTCTCTTAGCTGGATCTCTGTGTCAACTGTGAAGGTAAGGATTTTTTTTGGGGGGTCCACGACAAGATAAAGTTAGTATTAAGAGGATCATCAATGACTCAATGTGTGGTACTTTTTTTTTTTTTTTTTTTTTGATTGCCTATGTGTGGTACTTGAATATAGAAAAGTTCACACAAAGATACAGTATCTTTGGAAGAAAGAGTACTTGACAGTAAAAGTTTCGAACCACTATCTTTCTTTCTTGGAAACGCAACTCATTGAACGTGACGTGATACAGACGTATTCAGTGAGTCTACCGTACCTAAGCCATATTTCTTACTTAGGGTCCGTTTGTTTCAACTTCAAATCACTTCCGAAAATCAATTTCCGAAAAATTGATGTGTTTGGGTGCTTGGGAAAATTTGGTCAATGAAAATTGGTTTCTGCTTTGACCGAAAATTAGAGCTCCCAAGGGTGAAATGATTTTCACCTTCTATTTTCACTTCAAATGGGCATTTTTCGGAAAACAAACCACCAGAGCACGAAGAGAGAGAGAGAGAGAGAGAGAGAGAGCGAGACAGAGAACGAATAGAGAGAGAGAGAACGAACCAACCCAAGCTCTGATCCACCACCGCAGCCTATCGCCGGCGTCCACGATCTTCGACTTCGCCGGCGCCACGAACGGACGAACCCAGAACCCACGATCTTCGACTTCGCCGGCGGCGCGAACCCACGATCTTCGACTTCGCCTTCGCGCCACGAACTGATCTTCGACTTCGCCGGCGAACCCAGAGCCCAGATCACCACCGAAGACCGACCCACCGAAGATCGCACCCCACCGACGAACCCACGAGGCTTCGACCTTCGACCTTCGAACCATTGCCTTCGACGACCCAGACCCAGACCTTCGAACCATTGCCTTCGAACCATCGCCTTCGAACCATCGCTCTCTCTTCCTGGTCGACGACTCAGTTTTTTTTTTTTTTTAAGTTTGATTGTTGGCTTTCTCTTCCTCATCGACGACTCAGTTTTTTTTTTTTTTTAGTTTGATTGTTGTTGTTGTTGTTGTTGTTTGTTGTTGTTGTTGTTGCCGGAGTTGTTGTTGTTGTCGCCGGAATCTGCCGGAATTTGTTGTTGAACGGTAGGAAAATAGCATTTTCCTATTAGAACCAAACACATAAAAATATTTTCCACAACAATTTTCATAACACACCCAAACACTTAAAAATATTTTCCTTTTCCGGAAAATAACATTTCCGGAAAATACATATTTTCCGGAAAATGTTTTACACGAAACAAACACAGCCTTAATTAGTCTAATTTGCGAAATCAAATAGAACCGAGTAGTAGTGGCACAATGACTATTCTCGTTCTGTACAAATCCGAGTAGTAGTGGCACAATGGCTATTCTCGTTCTGTACAAATTTTTGTACTTTTGTCCTTTAATCTCGTTGATTTGAGCATTGACTTGTAGTTTACTTATTATTAATAGCATTTTCGTGGTTTGTCAAGGAGGGAGTATAAGGTTTGTTGAGAATATTAGACGAGCTACGTAGAGAATATTAAAAGTTAGTGGTACTCTTTATTTATTTGTTCATTTTTTATAAGGTGTGAAGAGGAAATTTTTATTTTTCATATGAGATAACAAAATTGCCTAGATTACAATATAGTCTAACCTTTGGTCTTGAAACAAAAATTGTCTCCACAATAGTAGTAATCAATCCCTTAAAAATTGGTAAATATAAATAATTGATTGGTTGATTTTATGTCATACAAATTAAAAAAAGGGTAGATGATGCCTTCACTTTTACATGCCGTAAAGTTTTAGATTATGATATTGATGATAGTAATATAAAATAAGAATTGATAATTGTAACTATGGTAGATTTTTTTTTTTGTTGGTAATAACAATAATAATAATGAAAAAAAATAAAAAGAAGAAGAAGAAGGATGAAAGAAAGGAAACTAGATCTAAGAGATCGGCACATCTTAGAACATTCGCATTAATTTGTGTAAATTTTTTTTGTCTATTTTTGCATAGGATCTTATTTTATCTATTTTACATACACACTTTCAAAACACCCTACACCATATTATCTATTTTACACAATATTTTATTAAAATATTAAATTTTCTTGTTTTTTAAATTGTTTTTCTTTCTTTACATATTACAACTATTATTCATTGTCTTCATTCATCTTCAGGAATACGTAAAGAAAGAACTAAAAAATAAATGCAAAATAAATAGTGTCAATATAAATTTATGAAGTTTCTATAACAAACTTGTAAATTTACATAATTATACACTCACTTGTATAAGTTATTTTTAAGTAAAAATACGTAAATTTTACACAATTTTTTATTTTTATTTTTTATGATAGTTTAACAAATAAAAATACTGCACGTGTATTATTTTATAACAGTTTTGTTTATTGTGTGAGTACCTGTAACTATGTAGCTTCTTGTCTAGCTAAGAAAGTATAGGAGATAGAAAACATGTTTGATTGATAAAAGAAGTTCCCTTTGTTCCCCTAGTTTCTACTTGTTCTTACATATGATGATGATGTCATTTGTTTTTTACTAGAATGATGATGATGTAATTAAAGTATGAAATCTCTCCACACAGGGTATTCTATAAAAATGGGTAATTATTTGGTAAATTAAGATAAGGTTTTACTAACATATGCTCTTAGAGTATATATTAGCAAAATTTTTTAGAAAATTTTTTATCGACAGTTAAAAAAGCTGTCAAACCTTTTAATAGTTTTTTTTCAATTTTTGATAAATTTTTTTTAAAATAAATTGTTAAGGCATATATTAACGAGACTCATCAAAATAATGCTTCGTATAATGGAAAATGGCATATCTGTAATTTGTAAGGAAAAGAGTTGCGAAACCCTTAGCTTATGCGATAAAAATAGACTCCTACGGAAAGAGTCGAGACATGCCCAGACAGACTTTACTCAGAAATCTGGAACAGAAAATGACACTGCACTGCACTCATTATTACCAGTACATCACTCAAAACCCTAATCTTCTTTCAGTACTCTTTTTTTTTTTTTTAATAAATAAATCCTTCTTTTTCTTTTTCCATTTTTTTTGTTTTGATTTTACAGGGTGCTTTCTTTTTTTGGCTTTTGGTTTTTTAATAATCCATTTGCACATTCAATTTCACTCACACACAAACAGTACTGCAAGGCACGCAAAATGAAATATAAGAACCATAAAATAATATGATAAAAAAAGGACTGTATCTTACACATCTGATCAGTGCTACTCTCTTCCTCAAACTGCAAAGCATAAACCTAGTACACACCCTCACCCACTGTGTTGTCTTGCTTATTATGGTGGCATCGGTCTTTGCCCCAAGCGAAGTTCTAGATCAAGATCTTCAGTATTGTTATAATTATCTGTGGTTGGCGAGTAATAAGAAGAAGAAGAATTGGTACCTGGTTGTGTCCCCAATGGAAAATTAGTGGGTGGTGATGCATCGGGTGAAATAGATAGGAGAGTGGAAGGTGACTGATCAAGACATGTTGTACTATTTATTGGCGTTGAAGTAGTGAAAGCAGCAGCGTTATAGTTTGGCAATTGGTAGAGCAAGCATAACCCTCCACCATTTGCAAGGAATTCTTGAGTTGGGATTATAAATGGGGTATTGGAATTAGGCGATGAGGTTGGAATATTGCCAGAATTAGGCTGCGCTTGGTGGAGGCGTGCACGGTCACGGCGGTGTACGTTCATGTGGCCGCCTAGGGCTTGAGCCGACCTGAATTCCCGTCTGCAAAAGGTGCAAGTGTAAGACCTAGGAGGCCAAGTAGTGCCCAAAATATTCCCAGTGTCTTCAGCAAAGGCTTTCACCTCCCATGACTCGTCGTCTTCTTGCTGCTGGGCTTGCTTTTGGTTCCACATCCACGCACTAGTGTTTAATTGATGTTGATTTTGTTGGGATTGAGACAATTTTTGGAGCTGGGTCAAGGAGAGAAGGCCAAGTTCAGCGGCCATAGGACCAATACCAACATTTAAGACAGTTGGTGATGGAGTTTGATGTGGAAGGAAATGGAGGAAAAAAAAAGGTTAAATTGGGGATGAGCTAAAGAGTGAGAGTAGAGACAAAAAATGAAGCCCTAACACCGGATATATCACCAAATTTGAAGTAAGTAATTGGATTTTAGTGAGGTTGGTACTAAAATAACTCAGACAACCCAACTAGATATTTACTGCCTACAAGGACAATTTGTTACTTTGGCTTCACCGCCTAACTATTTACTGGTTCATATTTTAATCCAATCGTTGAGAAACATTAAATAAAATAGAGGTTATATGTATAATTGGGATAGCTACATTACATATATGATAAAGAAATCAAAACACAAATGTCAGAAAAGAGAGCAAACCTTCAGACTCATTAGAAATTAGTGACATGCGATTAGCTAGAATTCAAGCAATTGGGATTAATGCTAATGAAATTTCTTGGCTCCTTATCGTTTCACAGCACCTGAGCCATAGCAAATATCCTTCATATTTCATTACTCCTTATGACACGTTTAGTTCAAATTTGAGTATATAGAAATAAATGCGTGAAAGAGGAAAACATGGGTGACTTTAATTTTTTTTTCCTGTTATTGGTCATTTTTTTCAGGCTTCAGCTGTTGAGTTTGTTCAGTGAGGGTCCACTCTGCTTGCTGAAGGACTTGTACGCCAAATTTCTGCAGACATCAGGCAAGAAAATGCAGAGAAATCAACAGAGGAAGTTTATGGTCGAACTACAATCACTTTGTAAACGAATACTACTTTTTATTAGAATGCCTTGTGCTTAATGAATCGGCTCGCTTAGAGAATACCTCATGTGTTGACCTTGGAATTGAAAATTAGATCATCATAATTTTTTCAAAATTGGTACTGAGATCACCAAAGTTTACTTTCAATAGAAGTTCTTTGCTATTTATTTATTTATTTTTAATTTTTAAGATACGTGCTAATGCGGGAGGGGGAGGAGAAGGGGGTTCAAACCACAAACACAAGACATTAGATTATCACTTAAATCTCGAAGTTGCTCATGGTCTGAATTCTATGAGTGGCATTGTTCTTAATTTCTTTAATAAATATAATTGCACTATAGACTTTATATTGTTGGTGGAATGGCCATGTAGAATTGAAAACCTAAAAAACATTTTTAGCGTATATATATTTAAGATAGGATTAAGTTACATATGATGTAAATCTTTATTCAAGGTTGGCTCAATCATTAGGCCACTTAGGCAAGACCTCAAATGAAAGAGAAGTCCATTTATTAGCCAATAAAATATATTATACTAGCTTGTAGCTCCATGAATATGCATAAGATATATTTACAAATAAGTATAACTAAATGTGTATTAAAATTTTACCAAATTTATATATAATGTTTGTATATTTGAAAATTTAAAATACCAACTGATAAAATAAATAAAATTTTATTTGAAACAAATGAAAATAAAATCATTCAAATTGTTATCCATGAAATTCTTGATTTTGGTTTGTCCAACCACTAATTGTATAATAATAATAATACTATAAGAGAGAGTTTCAACTTATGGCGTCTGAATATGATAATAACTCTTAATTATCAAACCAAGACACTAATAAGTTTTTAGTGTAGGCGGGAATTGAACTCCAGATCTCTTATTTAACCATTAAAGACTTTACCAGTTGAGTTAACTAAAATCCAATGATACTATAAGAAAAGTTATTCAATGATGGTGATTTTTTAAAAAGTTTGTTAATTTTGATTCTATGGTTTTCTCACCTAATAACTCATTTAGCACAAAAAATTAAGAAAATTCAATTTAACTCAATTTTTTTAGTGTAGTAAATAGCTGCACTAATTTTTTATTTTTATTTTTTAAAAAAATTGGATGGGACACATGGCATAAAATTAGACTCCAATTTAAGATCTAATTAAAATTTTCTCTCAATTTTGGTTTTAAATATATACTAGCTTGTAACCTTAACACATATGCATGAGTACATTTTAAAATATGGAATTATATACATTTTATAATTCATACATAAGCTAAATATGATAATTATTATATTGCTAACTCTTCAAAAAGCATTCTAAGAATATTTTTTAGTAAAAAATGCAAAGTTTTCATACTTTCGTATTTATTCAAGGAAAAAAAAAATTATTTTACTTCTTAACTTAATTTTTGTTATTATGATGCAATAATTTATGATTTAATTTTTTTAATTATAGTTTTAGAAAAATTTTATTCCTGAATTATCTTACTCAATTTAGATTCAAAATTATATTATCTCTTTCAAATGATAAGGTACTTAAAAAAGAAAAAAAAAAGAAAAAAAGAAAAGAAAAAAGAGAGTTGTCTAGCTAGCTATCTTAAAATAAATTAAAATTTCAATATGCTATAGAATTATCATATTTAAAAAGAAATAGTTCTTATTGAAAATGGTGTCACATTTAATATAAAACTACCAAAACTCTCAATTGTTGCAATAAGTGATAAATACTTAAGTATTTATCACTTATTGCAACTGTAGGGACCCAATTTGAATTGAGTGTTGGGTTTTAGCCCAATAAGCCCAAACAATAAATTTATAGAGAGTGGGTTGACAGGCTTAGGTGCTGGCCGTCGATCACCACGCTCAAACTTTTTCTTATAAAAAAAGGCTAAGTGTTTCCTTACAAATAGGGGAATGCTCCTCGGCCTATGGCCGAGGAGGCCTTAAGGTTTTTTTCCCTCCTTCTGGCTTTACTAGCTCTTCTTTTATAGTTTTCATCTTCCTATCTCCTGCTTCCATCTGTTGATCGTCTATTTGTTTTTCTTCTGGTTGTCCGTCCATCAGAGGCCTTATCGGCACTCAAGTGGCTCACTCTAACCAACGTTATCCTGCCAAGGGGTTACCTCCCCATTAATGCGGCCAGGGGGGTTGGTTGAGTGCATTCAATGCGATAGTGACAGCTTACTTTGGGGTTAACCTCTCCCCAAAATCACCTTTGTCAGGCCGAGGACAAGGTATCCTCGGCGTGGATCCAGGAGAATAAGCTTCCCCCCTTCTCCTCAGGAATAGCTTGCGATCCTCGGCATGGGCCTTGGGCCCGCTATATGATGGGCCGAGGCTATCAGGCCCGCGGACCCCACAATAGCCCTCAAAACTCTGCTGCACGTTCTCTCGAACGGGGAGGAGGGTTTTGATACATGCAGATCCACTGGACGAANATAGTAAAAAATTATGATAAAAAGGAATGAAAATTAATAAAAATTAAACTATTGAAGTTGCAAAATTCTTAAATTGACACAAACCTATCAGTATTCCAAATAAGAGAATCAAAACCAAATGAGAAATTCCTGGAGAGTGAGATATGAACTTTAGTGAGAATGATAAACAAAAATGAAAGAAACAAACAAAAAAATCTAGAGACAATAATTGAACGTAATGAACTATTTACTTAGAGAGAGAGGGAAGGGACCCAACAATTTCATGTTGTCTATTAAAGAGAGAGAATTCAAAGAGTTTAACTTTTGCAACAATCCAGTTTCTCCATTGCAGAATTTATATAGTTTTTGATATGTTTTCCATTAAAGAGAGAGAATTCAAAGAGTTTAACAATTTTTATTTGTTCGGTTGGCAAGAATGATTTCAAGTCTCTAACATTAAATCGAGAATGAGTTTGTTTTCAAGGGGAGAGTCTGATGTATGATAGAATATGGAATTCAATTTTTATTTTATTTTATTATTAGTTATGATATTTTCATGTAATATTCAAAATTTTAGATTTAGTGCTGCTATTTTCATGATTTTAGGTTTTTAAAATCTTTTTATAGTCAACTAAGGGTTCTTTTATAATAGAGTATCAATTAGGATCTTTTTAAAAATATTTTTACTTGTCAATCAAGTTTTATAGAGCCTTTAAATTGGCCTTGAAGTCTATAAATGAATTTTCAATTCATGGTTCAGTTTTTTTTTTATTAATAAATTTTGACAGAGTTTTCTCCAAATTTATTTGGTGGATTCCAAAATTTTTCTTGTGGGTTCAAGAGTCATCCTAAGGAGGATAAATTCTGTTTATTGGGACATTCTACTTGCGTGACAATTTTTATATTACATTCTTTAGCCCATGATAGATAAGATCCTGATTTTGTAGCTAAGCTTATTAACAACTTGATGTCAAAAGCAAATTATTGCAGATTTGAATGCCCTGGTTTCTAAGGAATGTAAATGATTTCCCTAGGCAACATTGTCTAGCCAAGCTTCTATGTTTTATTTCTTTTTCCCATTTTTGAATAAAGATAACCATTTTTCTAATACAAAAGCAAATTTAATCACATATGAGTGAGCCCGATGCCCGATTCTTTGATGTAGACTGTCATTCACAATTTAATTAAGTGGTTGACAATTTGACATGCTTATCATCTCGCTCTTAAATTCTCTCTTTCATTACTTTCTTCTTGTCACTTCTGCATAGGTCCTCCACGAAGAAGGATTTCTACACCTCGAAAGAATTCTAGTAAGACAAATTTGGAAAGCAAGAGAGAGAAAGATATTAGTAGACATCATGATCAATCTTTTAAAATTCTGTAATCTTTGTCCAAACCTGAACTGGAAGCAGTTGTTTAATTAACGATCTCCCACATCACATAGCTTTTTTCACCGACGACTTAACCAAGAATGATTGATCTTACTTTTAAATTTAATTTCACACCTCTTCTTACATATAGTAATATAGTAAACTCACTTCTAGTCAGAATGTGAGAGAAAATTGGTCTTTATCTCTTTCGAGCAAAAAAACTAGCATTTTATCTAATTTTTTAAACTAATTAGAGAAATGCTCTTATTTTGAAACTTGATTTTTTCAAAATCAAGTTTCAACGTCACTATAGGCTTTTTAAAATTGAGTTTTAAATTGAAACTCGATTTTTAGAAAATCAAGTTTCAAAACAGGAGCATTTTCCTAATTAATTTAGGAAAATAGGCAAAATGCTAGATTTAAAAAAAAAAAAAAATGGCAAAAGCCTATTTTCTTCCAGAATTTGTCTCTTTTAATTGTCATATCCTCCTAAGTATATGATGTCAATTATTAAGTAAGGCCAAGGCCTTGACCACTTGAGATTTAATAGTTTATTAAGTTCGAAATTAAACCGTTTCTTTTCCATTGCACTATCTCATTTTTCAAGCTAGCTAAAATCTCCTTCTCAAAAAAAAAAAAAAAAAAAAAAAAAGAGCTAGCTAAAATCTGACACATTCCTTGCCCGAATATTGATCTTATCGTTAATTTGAAAGGATATTCTCGATGATTTATGTCACAATTCACAAATGCCTTTCCTTTAAATATCGCAGAGTAGTACGCTCTCAATAAAGACAAAGATAAAGGGCCACTCAGAAAAGATAAAATAGATATGGCAAAAAATATTAGAAGTTGGCTGTGTGGAAACAACTTGTATTGTATAATAATATGAATTGTTCCTTGTCTCAATCAAAACAAATGTTATTAAAAGTTCAAAAATATGTTGAAAACACAAGAACTGTTTAGACCCTCAAATTAAAAAAATACAGCTCGATTGATTTTACACTAATTTAATACTAAGTGCGGAATAGTGTAAATGCGAGCGGATAAACAAACAAGCTACTTTAATCCATATTCATAACAACACAGCAGTAAAATGAAAGGAAAAAGAGTAGGGAAGAAGAATGCAAACACAAGATAATGCATCAACGTGTTATCGAAGAGGAAGCTAAAGAACTCGATGAAAAACCCCTCTGCTGCCCTCCAAGTGATAATCGATCCACTAGACAATCAGTTGGGGTACATGAGTTAGCAAGAGGCACTTCAAGCCTAATCTACCCGATGTACCTAAGCCCTCCAAGCTCCTACTCCAACAAGGCTTCTTGGAATCGTGTTTTGTCTAGTTTTTTGGATCCCACAATACGCCCGATTACATCCACCAAGTCTCACCGGCTTCTTTTGGCAAATCTCCAAAACTTCCCAAGCTCCAAAACACTCTCTATATTCTGAATAGGTGTGGATTGTGTTTGGGTACAAATCTCTTCTCAAGGTATAACAATGGGAGATGGAAGAAGAAAAGGCTACAATGATTTCTCATTAAGGATGAGTAGCTCTCTCTCTCTCTCTCTAAAAGATGGGTGTTTGTGTTATAGAAAACCTATCTAGGGGTTTTCTCTCTGAATGACCTCCTTTACATTTGTGGGTAATGAGGGTATATATAGTATGAGTGAAAGATAAGAAAGTCACTCTTAAAAATCTTCAAAGTAGAATGTTTTGCGATTACCTCGCGGGAAAGCCTTATCCGCGAGACACTCGCAAAAACGACAGTCTGGCATGACTCTTCAGCTTTCAGTCACGTGCTTCTCACATGCCCTTTTCGTGGAAACACTTCTCGCGAACTTCTCGCAAGCTAGTTGTGAAATGCACTGATCTTCAATTAAGCTTGAGTCTTTATCAACTTAATACTAAACCCAATACAATAAAATCCCACAAAATATAAGGAACAAAATTAAAATAATTACAACACTTTTTGTCATGGAATAAAGTCAACATAAAAACATAGTTGTAAATCATAACTTTACAATTTCTCCCTTTGGCTATTCCGTTACAAAACACCCTATAACAGACTCTAGACTTAAACATGAGTTTGGAAACAATGGCAAAACTCACTCACACATAAATCTAAAATCTATGATGAACTTGGAATAAGATACCTGTAACCTGAAACACTTGCACAAAACGCATTAGACCCTCAAGATAAATCAAGTGATAAAAGGATAAGTATAATGTAACAAGTAAAAAATGATCAAGTAAATATGATGTGAAACATGTGAGCAACTTGATCATACACCAAAACAGTCATATGGAAATGATCACAATGATCAAATAGCAAAGCAAATGATCATCCGAACATGCAATCAATAAAGAACAATAACATAAGGATGAATGCATGTTCAACACATAAATACGATGCAATGAAAAGCACCTTAAAACAATGAGAAAACAAGCATAAAGTAAATCAAGGTTTTCTTAAAAAAAATGTCTTCTCCTCCTTAGCATATGCATCTCCCCTATGGCTTTCTCCCCTACAAATGTGCACAAAACGCATTAGACCCATAAGGTAAATCAAGTGATAAAATGACAAGTATAATGTAACAAGTAAAAAATAATCAAGTAAATATGATGTGAAACATGTGAGCAACTTGATCATACACTAAAACAGTCATATGGAAATGATCATAATGATCAAATAGCAAAGCAAATGATCATCCGAATATGTAATCAATAAAGCACAATAACATAAGGATGAATGCATGTTCAGTACATAAATACGATGCGATGAAAAGCACCATAAAACAATGAGAAAACAAGCATAAAGTAAATCAAGATTTTCTCAAAAAAATGTCTTCTCCCCCTTAGCATATGCATCTCCCTTATGACTTTCTCAAATGTGCATGAGCTAGAATTTCTCCCCCTAAGAATGTGCACATGAGTTATATAGAAATGACAATACACGGTATACTCTCTAGTATACTCTCACCTTTTTTGTCACAAATAGACAAATCAAACAAGAGGAAGGAGGGAAAGAAAAGAAGATATAAACAGGGGTAAAAGATGATGCATAAGGGGTGTAAGATGAATGAGAAAATGAAGCTCAAACATAAGAAAAAAAAATGCTACAAAGTATAAAGTAAACTTGACATGCTACTGATGATAGAACAAAGTATAGACCAAGGCATGACATAGACACAAGAACATGTTATATGTGCTAAAAGGTCTACAAAAACTTAACTAGTATGATTAAATGTAAAAATATGTCAAGTGAACAAGTGTGTGTAACAAAGGTGCATCTAGTGTGCATCTAATGTGCATGTGAGATGCACGACCAATCCCTGAGTAAGCACTCAAGGGACAAAGTGTATAAAACACACAACTAATGATCAAAACATAATAAACATGAATAATTATGGTGATTTCCAAAATTTGGTACTTATCGGAGTCCAAAACGACAAGAAAATGTCATTTGGGCATTTTATCAAACACTTAGAGTGCACACACTACACATGTATGTTAAAAAATGCATGAACATATGAAAATCTTGCCTAAATACATGTTATTTTTGTCATAAGGGGCCAACATCCAAAGCAAATCATCATTAAAACAAGACCCAATCAAAAAGATTGACAAAAAAAATAAAATTTCCAACTCTCATTTGAGAAAATCCCAACTATGAACATAAAACCCCAAAAAACATAATCTTAGGATCAAAATCAATGAAATGAATTAAAGATTACCTTAGAGATGTTAATAGAATGAAAAACATTTAAATTTAGTTGGGTTTCGATGTAAAAACATGAAAATAAGGGTTTGGAAGAGGATGAGAGATGTTTAAAACAAGAGACCCACAAAAAGCCCTTTAAAAAGCTGATCTGGAAATTTTCGTGGGTAAGTCTTACTCGCGAAACAGTCGCGAAACTTTTTGTCCAAAGTTGAAAAAGTTGAGATTTGGACCAATTAACTCCTAGTTAAGCTTACACATGAAACGAGTCACGAAAACACCTAGAAAACATGTTTTTCACACAAAAATAACTTGAAAATTTTTGAAAAAGATGGGTGATACAAATCACTTCCAAAAAAAAAAAAAAAAACAAACAAAAATCTTTTTGATTTGATCCACATATGGTTGAGCACACACACATCACATTTGAACATGTACAATCACAAAAATGAAATAAGCATTCATTGAACATTAAACTTGTGTGTTGTGTGTGTGGATCAAGTATGGAATAGTCCTTAGTCTAGAATGAAGTTTCAATGATCAATTTAATCAAGTCACACACAACTAGTACTATGTCAAGTAGTCTATCTCAATTATAGAAATAAACATATATGACTTCCCATAAGAGAATGATTACAAAATTTAGAAGTTTTTTATTTGGCTTCTGCATAAATTATAACATATGATCCCCTTTTTGGATAAAACATCTCTTTTTGAGATCGATATTTGAAATTTTTAATGTTTCAACATTAAGAGTTAGCCTTTGGCTTTTTGAGCACCATATATTTTAAAACAAAAGTCGCTTTTCCTTTTTTCTAGTCAAATACTAGTATGTGCGACAAGCTTTTGTAGCTCATTATCTCTTTTTATTTGGAGATTTACATGTGGTAAGTTCTATTGCAAAAACATAAAAGTAAAGTGGAAAGATATATAGGCACAAATCTATGCAAGTATCAAGACCAACAAGACTATTGACCAATTATTCATGACAAGCTTGAAAATATATTTACAACAATCACACATTGTTTTCAAGATTTCTCTCACAAAGATATATGTGCATACATAACAAATTAAGCCTGTAAATGCACTACGCTATTAGTACGAAGGTACTAGGCCAAACTCATATGTGAAATGTGCTCATACATATACGATCAAACTTTTTCAATTTTTCACTTTTTATGTGGTTTTGAATTTTTACTCACACAAAACAAAAGCAATAAAAGTAAGATAAAATGCAAAAATAACAAAAACAATGCATATAAACAGATGCATTATGCACAAATACATGACAATGAAGTATCTGATGCATGAAGGGTTCTACAAAGATCTTAGATCAAAGACAAAAAGAGCATAAACTCAACAATAGGAATCCTTCCTCATCTAAATAGAATGATTGTTTGGAATGGTTGTCTCATGAGAATTAAGATGAGGTTTGGAAGAATGAGAACTGGAGATGCACATAGACAAGGAGTTAAGAGCATTAAACACTTTCTTTATCAACATGCTATTTTCACTCAAATCTGGTTTACCCTGCATATCACAACTTTCAAAAAACTCAAGTTTCTTTTTCCTTTTTATTCTTTTAAAAGCTTGAAACTTAGAGTAATGAGGTCTTAGATGACCAAAGGCACCATAATGGTGACAAACAATGTGTTTAGGTCCATTAGACTTTTTTGGAAAGAGATCTAGCAACATGATTTTGTTCTCTCTTCAACTTGGAGCGTTGAGGTCTTATGTGACTGATCACACTGCAATGGTGGCAAGTTGGAACAAACTTAGATCTATCCAAAACCTTGGGTTGAGGCCTAAACAGAAGCTTAG
Source organism: Quercus suber (assembly GCF_002906115.3). Taxonomy (NCBI): domain Eukaryota; kingdom Viridiplantae; phylum Streptophyta; class Magnoliopsida; order Fagales; family Fagaceae; genus Quercus; species Quercus suber. The sequence continues at coordinate 230,183 of NW_027069695.1, read as the reverse complement.
GCTTAAGAGCCTTTCTCTCCACTTTTTGATTTCTTTTGTGTGGAGGAATGTATACCAATTTGTCTTTTGGGTAGAACACACAATAGACACAAAATTAAGTACCACAACATGATTGCAACAAATATTTTCATCATTTTTAACAGTAGGTTTAGCAATCAAACACTTAGCATGCATCTTAAGAGATTCATTTTCACAATTTAGCTCATCAACAAGTTTGTTAGACAAAACAAGTTTAGCATCCAAGTTCATATTTAAACATTCAAACTCTTTCAGCTTTTCAAGAGAATTTTCAGCAAGTTTCTTATATTTTTCAAACAATTTGCTGGATTCATTGGGCTTAGCAATCAAATCATCATTTTCACAAAATAACTTGCTCAAATTCTTTTGAAACTTCTTAGCATTTTTCTTCCAGAGTTTGTCAACAACACCCATAGATTCAAATAACATGTCATCACAATTATGAGGATTAACACTCATAGAGACATTTTTATAAACACATGGCATGTTACACTCACAAACATCCATAGAAGTATACAAAATACTATCCATGGCAAAACACACATGGGGTCAAGGATTATACTTAGGTAATGAAACCAAAACAAGTGTACCCACTCTGATACCAATTGAAAGCTTGAAAATGTATTGAAAACACAAGAGTTGTTTAGACCCCCAAATTAAAAAAAATACGACTCGATTGATTTTACACTAACTTAATACTAAGTGCAGAATAGTGTAAATGCGAGTGGATAAACAAACAAGTTACTCTAATCTATATTCATAACAACACATCAGTAAAATGGAAGGAAAAAGAGTAGCGAAGAAGAATGCAAACACAAGATAACACGCCGATGTGTTATCAAAGAGGAAACCGAAGAACTCAGCGAAAAACCTCTCCGCCACCCTCCAAGCGGTAATCGATCCACTAGACAATTAGTTGGGATACATGAGTTAGCAAGAGACCCTCCAAGCCTAATCTACCCGATGTACCTAAGCCCTTCAAGCTCTTACTTCAACAAGGCTTCTCAGAACCGTGTCTTGTCTAGTTTTTCGGATCCTGCAATACACCTGATTGCATTCACCAATCCTTACCAGCCTCTTTTGGCAAATCTCCAAAGTTTCCTAAGCTCCAAAACACTCTCTACATTCTGAATAGGTATGGGTTGTGTTTTGGTACAAATCTCCTCTTAAGGTATGATAATGAGAAAGGAAAGGAGAAGAGGTTATAATGATTTCTCACTAAGGATGAGTAGCTCTCTCTCTAAAAGATGGGTGTGTGTGTTGTAGAAAACCTATCTAGAGTTTTTCTCTCTGAATGACCTCCTTTACATTTGTGGGTAATGAGGGTATATATAGTATGGGTGAAGGGTAAGAAAGTCACTCTTAAAAATCCTCTAGGCAGAATGTTTTGCCATTACCTCGCGAGAAGGCCTTACCCACAAGACACTCTCGAAAATGACAGCCTGGCACGACTCTTTAGCTTCTAGTCATGTGCTTCTCACATGCCCTTTTCACAAGAACCCTTCTTACCAACTTCTCGTGAGTTAGTTGCGAAATGCACTGATCTTCAATTAAGCTTGAGTCTTCACCAACTTAATACTAAACCCAATACAATAAAATCCCACAAAATACAAGGAACAAAATTAAAACAATTACAATACTTTTTGTCATGGAATAAAGCCAACATAAAAATATAGTTGTAAATCACAACTTTACAGTTATCTTCATAAAAATGTTTAAAAAATTCAAAAGAATACTTTCAAGAACAATAGTACGGCAAGGAATTTGATTAAGGCGTAAAACTGAATTTAATATTCAGAAGATAGGATGCTCAATATTTGATCAGCAACACACGTACGGTCAATCATACATACTGTTGTTGTGCTTAGTGTCTTGAATCCTAAGTGAGTTTCAATTAGTTTAATTGGCAAAGTTCATTGTCATCAAATAAGGAATTTGGATTTGAATCAAGCCTAATCCAAAAACAAATTAATGTCTTAATCTAATGGTAAAAAGTAATTATCAGAGAGCATACACAATAGATTTCAAATCTATCGTATATAAATAAAATATAATAATAATAATAATAATAAGTGTCTTAAATCCCACCCTAGTTTATCCCTTACCCATAAGTTGGGGATTGCATTACGTGGGATCAAGGGATTGATTTGAATAGATGGTTACAAGAAGTAGCCTGATTTAATTGGATTTAGCTCAGGTTTATTGTCTTTACAATATATAGAAAATAATATTAAATATTCATAGTAGAAAACATTATGGAACATAATATCTATCAAAGAATCAATTACTACTACTATTAATAGTATTAAATAATATAACCAAGAGTATGATAGCTCATGTGTTACTTCTTAGTTTTTCCAATAAAAAACGTTTAGAGTTCAAATTTCCCTACTCCCAACTCTCAAATTATGAGAATTATTTTTTTGAACAATATACTAGTATTAAAATCCCCAAATAACATTCAATATATTATATATAACATAGGCTTTTCTAATACTAGGTTAAGGATGAGAGAGAGGAGGTAAATTTTATGGAAAACCTAGCTAGAATATTGTAATATTGTTCATATCATGAATATTTTTGTAATTTAAATGCACAATTAGACTAGGCTTAATTTGCTGATACCCATAATTCAAACCCATCCTAATTTAAACCAAATTGAGTTTTAAGTTCATTTGGATTCAAATTAATGCCAAATTGTATTAGAAAATTAGTAAATCTTAGACACCATTCCTTAGGTAAATTAAAGTGGGATCCTCAATTAAAATCAAACACATACAGCTTCGTCAATTAACGAAAAAGCACGATGGACATGAGACTCAATTAACGAAAAAGCACGATGGACATGAGACTCAGGACGACTCGCATACAGCTTCGTCTCATGGAGAGAGGACGGTCTCATATGAACCAGAAGGTTCATACCATAGTGATCGGGACCGTGAGCTAGAGAGTCTGTGTAGGCAGGTTAAGAAGTTGGAGTTGGAGGCATGGCTAAGGCGCCAAAGGAGGACTCCTAAGAGATCGTACCATGACCAGGACTCAAAAAGTAGTCATAATGAGAGGTCGTCTCACCAAAGCCACTTTCGGCAGTCAAGGGAAAGGTTGAATGAGTCTAAAGATAGAGATTCGTTATTGCCAAGAAGAGAAAGGGAAGGGCATCGAAATGCCACCATGGACGCCATGAGCTAAGCACTTAGAGGGATAGCTTGATCACCCTTTTCTGAAGAGATAAAGCATACTAAGATGCTGACGCATGTCACTCGTACGGCGTTTACTTGTTACGATGAAAAGACAGACCCGGCAAAGCATGTAAGTCACTAGACCTAACTTATGGCTCTTTATTCTAGGAACGATGGGCTCTTATGCAAGGTATTCCCTTCTAGCCTCAGTCCCACGACAATGAGATGGTTCAATGGTTTGAGGAAGGGTTCCATTCACAACTTCAGGGAGTTAATCTAAGCGTTAGAGGCTCGCTTTATGACATGCAGTCGAGTCCCCCTGCCCATTGATGCCCTACTATCCATGAAGATAGGGAATGGGGAGACTCTCCGATCCTACACGGACTGATACTGGAAATTTTATAATGAGATCGGGGCAGGTAATGAGCAGGCGGCTGTGACCTTTAAATTGGGGCTTCCTTATGAGTCTGAGTTGAGGGGTTCCCTGACTATGAAGCCTCCTAAGAACATGCATCAACTAATGAGGCGGATAGAGGAACATAAAAGGCTAGAAGACGACAGATTGTAGAGTAAAGGGAAGGCCCCAGCTACATCTTAGTACCATAGGGAGCAACGAGCTGGGGGCTTTCAACAAAGGCCTAAAAGAGATAAAAGTGGGGCAAAACCCTGTAAGTCGATTAGAAGGAGTAAATGCAGCATTCAAGGAGCCTATACACAAAATTTTGGAGAAGATCAAGCATGAGCCTTATTTTTGCTAGCCAAGTAAGATGGGCGAAGATCTGACCAGAAGAAACCAAAATCTATACTATACCTATCATCGAGATAAGGGACACACCACTGAGTAGTGCATAACATTCATGGACTACTTGGAGCAGTTAGTCAAGGCAGGGCATTTAAAGGAGTATGTGTTTGGCCAAGGAGAAGGTACCACAAGGCAAGCATCAAGAAGCCAAGGGAGGACAATACCACCTCCCCTTGGCATTATCGAAGGTATACACACTGCGACCTTTGGAGTTAGCTCTAGCTGACGAAGAGGGATACTTAGCATTACCCCCAGTAGGAACTGGAGGAAGTGGAACACCCTAGGAAGAAGCCTGGTCAGCCAAAGAAAAGATAGCCTTTGACGACGATGATCTTGAGGGAACCACCCAACCATATGATGACGCACTAGTTGTGACCCTTAGGATTGGGGGATTCCTTATCAAAAGAGTTAAGATTGATCAGGGGAGTGGGGTTGATATAATGTAGGGATAATTACAATTTGCCCACCTGTGGTTTGACCCGATTTCTATGTGCCTACCCGTGGTTTAAATTTTGACACTTTACCCACCTGTGATTTCCTCCGTTAAGGCTCTGTTACCCACCTCTGTTAAAAAGAAGGCTAAATATGTATTTTTGCACAATTTTTATGTCTCTCTCTTCCAAGAACATAAAACACATAAAAATTCAAGAGAAAACAAGATCAAAATGTGCTATTAGTAAAAAATATTATGCAATTTCTTAGAACTTCAACTTGTATTTGAACTTATCATATCAACTACAAATAAACTAATTATACATCTGAAAGCATGATAAAGCCAAGCTGTATGAGAAAAATTAGATAAAAATTAAAACTCCTAATCTAACTCAACAACGTTCAAATAAATCAAATCAAATCTCCTGCTCCTCATGTCCAAAAACTAGAAACCCAGAAAAGTAGAAAACCCAGAAAATTTCAAACAACAAAAATTGAAACTCCTCATGTCCAAAAACTAGAAACCGAGTTTCATGAATGTGGGTTTTGTTAGGTTCTAAGGTCTTAGGATTTTATGTATTTAAAACTCTAATTTGTAATGTTGGCAAACCATGATCAAAACATTGTATGGTGTCTTCTTTAGACTTGCTCAAAGTTGGTTTAATATTGTAAAGTTGGAATCGAGTGGCTGCAGAAGTACTTGGGACTCTCGGCCTGGCTCGATCGATCGAAGAATAGACTCGATCGATCGAAAATCGCACAGGTTGAATTTTCTGCAGAATTTCCAACTCAGCCCTACTTCATTAAACGTTTAGGGTTTTATGTTTTTACCCTAGGTATATAAATAAAACCCTAGCCACGTTTTTGGCGGTTGCCCATATTGTATTGTTGCTCATACATTGCTGTTTTGTGTGAATCTCGTGTGAGATCTTTGAGGAGCTTTCCTTTACACAAAACTTAGGGTTTTCATGGTGGAGATTATTTCAACATCTTGAAGATCATTATTGTTGCAACCATTGGAGATTAAAAGAAAAGCAAGCGGGGAGCTTGTAGCTGATTGAAGAATTCAAAGAAAGAAGTAGTCCGTGGATTCGGAGCCTGCGCGTGGTCGTGTCAGGAAGTTCTACTGGTGGGTAGCATTAGGAAGTCGAGCGGGGAGCTTGTAGTCCTTTTGTATGAACTTCAATTCTTTCATAGTGAATTCAGGTTAGCCTTGAGGATCGGTGGGTCAAATCCTCCCCAGGTTTTTACCGTGTGGTTTCCTGGGTGATCATATCTTGTGTTATTTATTTTCCGCTGCTTTATATTCTTGATATGATTGTTTGGATTGTTTTAACCTAGAATTGCTTAATTTGACTAAGTAACAACTTGGCTAATTAATCTAGGCTATGCAATCTGTGTGTGTTTAAGGGGTCTAAATTTCCTTCAGGTTTGATGACATATTGCTTTAGAGTCAGCAAAGTCACTTTCTTGGCTTGCTTGCTTTCTTTGCCTGAATAAAAAGTTATAGTTTAGTAGTAGTCGGTACCGAATTTTACTGGCATTTCTTTTTCCCAGTGGAAAATTTAATCTTTTTAGTTTGTTTATTTGAGTGTTTGGTTGAGGAAATTGTTGTGAAGCTGACCTCGAAGATTTCAATGCCTTTTTTATTGTCTCTGTCTCTCAAAAGGGAATTTGGGTTTTCGTTTTTTTTTTAATTGAAGCGTTTGGGGTTTGGTATTTGCCATTGGTTCTTACAGTTCATACCTTGTCATCAACACGCGTGGCGTATCCGTGTTGATTTTCTTCCAAGTATAAGTTGTTGTTTTATCTCGTTTTGTCGACTTGGGTGTTATTGTTGCTTAGTGTCGCAGTCAGATCTGGCATTTTGGCTTTGCTCGAACCGCATTTGGACATTCTTGTAGGTAATTGTCTATGTCTCTCTCTTCTTTATCTGTTGGAATCTCTGTACACTGTTTGGCTGCCGAGAAAACTATAAAGAGAACAACAAAAAGTAGAATGTTTGTTGTTGTTGTGTTTTTGGACATGAGGAGTTTCAATTTTTGTTGTTTGAATTTTTCTGGGTTTTCTACTTTTCTGGGTTTCTAGTTTTTGGACATGAGTAGCAAGAGATTTGATTTGATTTATTTGAACATTGTTGAGTTAGATTTGGAGTTTTAATTTTTATCTAATTTTTCTCTTACGACTTGGCTTTATCATGCTTTCAGATGTATAATTAGTTTATTTGTGGTTGAGATTATAAGTTCAAATACAAGTTGAAGTTCTAAGAAATTGCATAATAATTTTTACCAATAACATATTTTGATCTTGTTTTCTCTTGAATTTTTATGTGTTTTATGTTTTGGGAGGAGAGAGACATAAAAAGTGTGCAAAAATACATATTTAGCCTTCTTTTTAACAGAGGTGGGTAACAGAGCTTTAACGGAGGAAATCACAGGTGGGTAAAGTGTCAAAATTTAAACCACGGGTAGGCACATAGAAATCGGGTCAAACCATAGGTGGGTAAAGTGTAATTATCCCTATAATGTACCTGGATTTATATAAGGGTTTAGGTTTGAAAGTTGAGGATCTCACAAAATATGGTACTCCTAATAGAGGGAAAATAAGTAATTGTGAATTTCATAGTGGTGAACGCATTCTTGCTATACACGAAAATCTTGGCATGACCATGGATCCATGTCATAGGAGCTATGTCGTCCACATTACATGTGAAGGTGAAGTTCCTTACCAAGCAAGGAATTGTAATAGTGAGGGGTGATAAAAAAGTAGCCCAGCAGTGTTTGGTGGCCGCAATCAACTATGAGATCAAGTAGAAGTAGGCAAAGTTGGACCCATTATAGCAATCATAGTGCCCACAGGAATTTGGTAGGGCTAACAGTGCTGAGGAATTGATTGAGGTCTGTATATTGCCTTATGAGGATAGACATTTTTGGATAGGGAAGAGCCTTCCAATTGAGGATTGTGTGAAAGTACTATTATCACTGGTCTAGAATTTGGATATTTTTGCATGGAGTCCATATGAGGTGCCCAATGTAGACCTAGAGTTCATAGTGCACAAATTGAACGTGAACCCCTTATTCCCCCCTACAAAGCAAAAGCTGAGACGATTTGCCAAGTCTCACGTAGAGGCCGTGAAGGAGAAAGTGGAAAAGCTGAAGCAGGCTGGGGCTATAAAAGAAGTGTTCTTCCCAAACTAGTTGGCCAATACTGTGGTAGTAAAGAAGAAGAATGGGAAATGGAGGGTCTGTATTGACTTTATGGACCTCAACAGAGCATGCCCTAAGGACCATTTTCCTATCCCAAAGATAAAATAGTTAGTGGACCCCACGTATGGTCATCCGAGGATGAGCTTTCTAGACGCCTTCCAAGGATATCACCAAATTTCTATGGCTCCTGAAGATCAAGAGAAAACATCTTTCATATGATCTTTTGAAGGTAATTGCTACTATACAGTCATGCCCTTTGGTTTGAAGAATGTTGGAGCAACTTATCAGCAAATAGTTACTTAGATGTTCAGATAGCAAAATGGTAAAATCGTGGAGGTGTATACTGACGACATGGTATTCAAGAGTAAGAAGCTCGAGAACCTAGCCAAGGTATTCAAGATATTAAGGCACCATAAGTTGCACCTCAACACTGCCAAATGTGCATTCGGAATGGGGTCTAGGAAGTTTCTTGGTTATATGAAAACATGTAGAAGAATTGAGGTCAACCCCGACTAAATTAGGGCAATACAACAGCTCAGTTCACTAAGTAACTCGAAGGAGATGTAGAAGCTCACGTGGATGATAGCAGCCCTAAACCGATTTGTATTTAAATCAGTTGATAGATGTAAGCCGTTCTTTCAGTTTCTTAGGAAATGGAAAGGGTTCCAGTGGACCAAAAAATGTGATGATGCCTTTCAGAGTTTGAAACTTTACCTGGCTCACCCTTCTATCCTATCCAGCCTGGAACCTAGTGAAGACTTATAAATGTACCTAGCAATGTCCGAGCATGCAGTAAGTGCGGTATTGATAAGAGTCCAAGATAGAGTACAGAGGCTAGTATATTATGTTAACAAGACTCTGTTAGATTCAGAGACCCAATATTTGCCTTTGGAAAAGATGGCACTGGCCCTGGCACATGCTATAAGGAAGCTATTACACTACTTCCAGGCCCATATAGTGTATATTTTAACTTAGCATCCCCTACAAGTTTTGTTGAGAATGTCAGATTTCACGGGGAGGAAAGCTAAGTAGGGTACAAGGCTAAGATTTTTTGATGTTAGGTACAAGCCAGGAAATGCTATCAAGGGATAGGTGCTGGTAGATTTTGTAGCAGAGTTCATTCCACTAGTCGATGATGCACATAGGGTCTGCTAGGTCTCAATTCAACCTTGGAAAGTGTATGTAGATGGGGCGTCCAATGCTCACAGAGCTGGGATAGGTATAGTGTTGGAGTCTCCAAAGGGTATAAAGTTGGAACACTCGCTCAAGTTGGGTTTCTAGGCCTCAAACAATGAAGCTGGGTATAAAGCATTAGTGGCCGGACTCCGAGTAGCTAGGAAGCTGGGAGCTATGGAGGTGGAGATTTATTTAGATTCACGGTTGGTGATGATCTGAGTTGAGGGAAATTTTGGGGCAAGGGATTTGAGAATGGTGGATTACCTAAAGCTAATGTATTCGCTGTGAGCATGTTTTGGTTCAGTGAAGGTATCCCAGGTTTCTAGGGGGCAGTACAGCTATGCAGATTCCTTGGCCACCTTAGCTTCATTCGTGGGAAATTACATACCCCGAATAATCTCTGTGGAGTTATTGGAGTATCCGAGCATAGATTATCAGTGTTGTGTAGCTGCGACTTCGACTACCTCCCCAAGTTGGATGTACCCCATTATCTCATTCATCTCAGATGGAGCATTCCCCATTGAGCAGAAGAAAGTCAAGAAGGTACGAAGGAAATCAGCCAGGTTTTGGTTGTCAACGAAAAAGAGGTTGTACCGACTATCCTTTGGGGGGCCTTTATCTATTGTGTGTGCACCTGGAAGCTGTGAAATGGCTTTTTACTGAGTTGTACAAGGGGGTTTGTGGGAGCAACACTGGTGGTTGGTCTTTGGCTCATCGTGTAATGGCACAAGGTTTTTAATGGCCGAACATGCAGAGAGATGCCGTGGAGGATGTTACAAGATGTGAGCAATGTCAAAGGCACGCACCAAACATCCATTAACCCGAAGGAAATCTTAATCTAATCTCTGGTCTATGGCCCTTCACCCAGAAGGGACTAAATATTGTAGGCCCATTCCCTCGAGCCACTAGGAATAGAAAGTTTGTGATAGTGGCAACCGATTACTTCACCAAGTAGGTAGAACCTAAGGCTTTAGCAAACATCCGAGATGTTGACATAAAGAAGTTTGTTTGGAAGAACATTGTCACTCAGTTCGGAGTACCAAAGGCCCTAATCTCAATTAACAAACTTTAATTCAATAGCAAGGTGTTCAATAAGTATTGCGGTGACCTCGGGATCAAAAATAGATATTCATCTCCAGCATTTCCTCAAAGTAATGGTCAGGTCGGGGCTATGAACAAGACCATTGTTAACGGACTGAATAAGAGATTAAAGTGTGCCAAGGGGAAATGGGCCAAAGAGTTACCCAACTTGTTGTGGGCCTACCAAACCACACCTAGGAGATCCATATGTGAAACCCTTTTCTCCATGACTTTTGGGATAGAAGTAGTGATACCCGTGGAAGTTGGCTTGTCAAGCATGAGGATTGTAGGTTTTTCCCCGATCACAAATGATATGGCCATGACCGAACAACTAGATCTTTTGGAAGAGAACAGAGAGATAGTGTCTATTCGGTTGGCAGACTACAAGGAGAAGTCATCTAGGAGGTATAATAGAAACGTGAGGCCAAGAGAATTTGTTGCAGGAGACCTTGTCTTGCAAAGGGTGTTAGGAAGTATGAAGGACCCAAGTTTGGAAAAACTAGCTCCAAACTAGAAATGCCCATACCGAGTGATTGCCATTAAGGGGATAAAGATCACCCTCGGCACCCTCTTATCCTCTATATCCCCTTTCGGACAGTACTCAATATGTACGTCTTGAGGGATATTATACCAAGCCTTAAAGGTCTCTACAGCAGTGTCAGTGTTAACTAGGTGGGCAAACCCAATTTTAAATGAAAGCTAAGGAGTGAGAAAGTTAGGGTTTAGGAGACTTACAAAGGAAAGATGTTCTCAAAGGGGAGAGTACTCTCGGAAGGAAGAAAGCTTGGGACTTGGGGCCTTGAAAATGAAATTTGAGTGAAAAATGGAATAGAGAAAGTAAATCGGAGGCAACGAAGATGCTATTTATAGAGGGAGGGCAATTAATGCTTTAGGTGCCAAAATCACCAACCGCCCCGCCCTTTAAGCTACGTGCACCTCTGTAACTAAATTGTTAGACAATCCTGACTATAGATCTAGACAACTGGCTTAATGCGTGCAAGAAGGGTAGGTTGTCAAATCCGACACATTTATTGCTTGAAGTTTTGCATCCCTAAGAGCCAATGATTACATTAGGCATGATCTCCCATATGCCAAGGAAGTTGGACCACGATCCTACTCCCATGATCTAGAAATGGAATCGTGGGTGGCTATTGTATGTACTGAGAATGTCGGCCCATCCCCGAGCTTCAGGCTTGTACTTTCGATAGTTTAGCCTATTCAGCCCGTTAGGCTGAACTCATCAAGCTAAGAGATGCCTAGCCAAGCGTTCAGAACGAGTACTTAAGATTTTGCTGTGGATTGAAGGTAATGCCTTGGGGAAATTTGTCTGTTGAGCATTAATCGATGTTTGGTACAAGTTTCAATGAGGTTATGTTAGTAGCAAGTGGTGGGTCCTATCTGGTCAGGAATATAAGGAAAAGGGACCCACTAATGTGGGAAAAAAAAAACCCTGATAGGCCACAAACTGAATGTCCCCTTGTGATTAAACCAATTAATTAATTAGCCAAGTTATTAATTAATCAATTTAACATGCAAATATGTGGAAGCACAAACAAATCACCAAAAACTAAATATGCAGCGGAAATTGAAAGACACGGTGATTTATTTATGAATGGAGAAAACTTTTGCGGCAAAAACCCCACCGGCTGATTTTCAGGTCACCACTCCCGAAACTCTACTATTATCAAATCAAGCGGTTATAAGTAAAGGAATCCCAAATACCTTACCAACCTATAGTTGAATCCTTACCCCAATACCCAATTGGACTTGATTTGTAGTGATAATTCCCCCTTTTGATGCACGGTTTCCAAGTACGTGACTAACCAATGCGCAGATCCCAATACGCGACTTCAAACACCAACTTAAAAGGAGAGGTTGGCTGCAAAGTTCTTCAGTTCATCCTACACAATGAAGATCAGGAAGATGCTTGGTCACAAAACCCTTTGGTGCAAATACACAACAATTTCTTCAGAGAAGATGAACTAGGTCAAGAACTTCGTCTTTGATCACAAATTGCTTGAACAGAGTTTGCTCAATGCTTGTGCAACTTGTGTACAGTTTGACGGCTCTTAAAAAAATCCTTTTATATATTTAGGGTCTGGAGAAAAGAAGACCCAAAAGCATATTCACGAATCCCAAGAAATCAGATCAGAAAATCTGATTTTATAAATCTCGACAGATAGCAGGTGTCGAGGAGCTATCGAGCAGGTGTCGAGCTTTAATGATTTTGCACTTCAGCTTGTTTTTCTTGAACAGACTTGATGACTTCAACACTTGATCTTGAAACCTTATTTCTTGAAGTATTAAAAACACTTAGAACTACCCAATTACAAGTAGAGTACATTTTGTCAAAGGATTAACCAATTTACATAAATAAGTGACATATGTTCTTAACAAGTGAAAACACATATGTCCTAAAAAACCCCTTCATCATGACAATGCCATTAAGGAAAGACTATAAATAGGGAAGGAGGGGCAAGATGGGGGGCGGGGGGGTTAGAAAATTTTGGGAAGTAAAAAATGAGAGTAGTGAGAAACTCAGGGAGAAGGGAATCTTGCATGGATTCTAGGGTAGATGCTTGGTTGTCTAGTGGTCATCTCAACTAAGCATAGAACTAGGGGGTTTGGTGTAAAAGAAATGTTAATTCTCTTAGATACTTGAAGAAATACCTCTTGGATCTCCCATTGTGGGATACACCCAACCCAAAGTACAAGTAAATTGGAGGTCAGGGCCCAAAAGCCCAAGGTTGTTGAGCAAGGACCACCACAATAGTAATAGAAATCTTTCATGTGTGTGAGTGCATTTATAGATTGGACATTTTCTTTGTTGTCAATTTTTTTTTTCCCTTGATTTGCAATATTGTGACATTTAAGTGTGTTGCAATGAGTATACTATTGCTAATCACACGTGTGTATATATATACATGATCTGTTTTTATATCATATTGAGGGATCTAATGGATCATGTTTTAATGATGTTGTAAGGTCAGAGAATGAGAGTGATCATATTTGATTATTAAAGGCAATATTGCAAACGCTGCATTTGAATTAAATTTTCGTTTTCCTTTTAAATGTGTTGTTTTTTTTATATTAATATTTGCTTGATTTAATGTTTACATAATTTTATTTTCATGGCTGATCGGGCTAATGAAATTTGAGGATATTTGTTGAGGAAGAGGATAATAATTTGTGATATTTGTCCAAAGTCCATAAGATTTGGTTTCCTAGATTAATTTATAATTAGTTTTAGTTATAATTCACCAAATAAATTGATTGGTTAGAAATCTAAAAAATTAAGGCGTAAATGCACTTTTAGTCTCTACATTTTGGTTTTTTTTTTTTTTTTTTTTTTTTTTTTTTTTTTTTTTTTTTCCATTTTGATCTTTACATTTTAATTTTACCACTTTTAGTTCCTAAACCAATTAATGCATGTTATTTTTGTCCTTTCCGTCGGTCAACTGACAAAAATATCAGAGGTGGCTAATGAAAGAATTAAAATATTATAAAAAATGCCACATCACCCATGACACATCAGCATATAAATTTAAAAAATTAATTTATTAATTTTGACTAAATAAAAAAAATTAAAAACATAATTTGTAAGGTTGAAATTTATCAACCATCTTGTTGGCTTTATTCCGTGCCAATTTGCTTGAAATTTAAGCACTTAATAACCCTGTATTTAGGTGGGATTCATGTAAAGGTAGTGTGTGAAGAGAGTGTGAAGAAAAGCTCAAGTATGTACAAGAAGTAGAGTTTCGTGGCTAGGACTCGCGGCTGACTCGAGACTGGCAAGCCGCCAAATGCAGGCATGTGAGAAACACACAGGGAAGCTGAAGGGTCGCATCAGCTGTCGCACTACAGGATAAAAGTCCCAGACTGGCTAGACCGTTACTTTGCGACTTGAACTCGGGACTTGGACAAGTCACGAGGCCAAGCCACCAATCAGACCTATTTGGCAAAAACTGACTCTTCGTATTCTAAACACACACTACTATATATATACCCTTATACCCACTAAATTGAGAGAGCTTCTAGAGAGAATTTTGTGAGAGAAACTCTAGAGAAAAACAAGATTGCCTCATCCCCAATCTTTACCTTAGAGACTCTACAAATTCCTCTTCTCTCTTCCTCTCTATTGTTACATTCTTGAGAGGCCTTTAGCCAAATCCTTATCTCACCACACCCACGTCTGTGAAAAGGTTCATTTGGTGCTAAGGGAAGCAGTTTGGAAGGAACTAATATATATTGGTTGATGCTATGGTATAGTAGCGGAATCCGGGAAGCTAAAGAAGAAATAGGTTCGGCGTAACCTCGTTGGAGCAAGAAGCTTGGAGGGCTTAGGTACTTGGGTAGATTAGGTTTGGAGGATCTTCTACTGTTCATGTATCCCAACTACATTCTTTAGTGGATTATTTACCGCTTGAAGGGCGGCGGAGAGGTTTTACGTCGAGGACTTTGGTTTCCTCTTCGATAACACATCGTATGTTGTCAGTGTGTTTGCATCTTCCTTCTCTTTATCTTTGCCTTATATTTACTGCTGTGGATGTGTTTATATTTGTCTTAGATTGTTTATCAATTCTGTTATAAGCTTGTTATCATATTCCGCACATTAACTGTTTGATATAAAGCTTGAATTGGTATTTTTATAATTTGGGTTCTAAACGTTCAAGGGTGTTTTATACACATTTTGAACTTTCATAATTAAAAACCAAAATTCACATGAATTAAGATCTAAAAGTTTCTTGAACAAGAACACCAACCCAAAAATTTTAAAACCCAAAAAATTAACATAAGATCCAAACCTAAACACTATTTTCAAACCAGCCACACATTTTCATCTCAAATTCAAACTCTATTCTCTCATCTCAAACTCAAACTACACGGCCACACACTATTCTCTCATCTCAAACTCTCTCTTCTCTCATGGCTCATACCCGAGCTCTCTCTCCTTTCATGGCTGGTCCACCTCATAGTTGAAGACCCATGGCCGAGGACCCACAGAGAAAAGCTTTAACACGAAGACTAGCTCAATGTAAACACACATAAATAAATATTGATACACACATAGATCTAATCTGAGTAAAGAAATGTAAAGTAGAATCAAATCGAAGAAAAAGAGGCTGAAAACGAAAGAGAGAGAGGGATCTAGAAGAATCAGACCTGCATATTGCACTTGACGAGATCGAGAGGAGTGACGGCCATGTGAGTGAGACCACAATTGAGAATATTGCCAGTGGTACAAGTGGCGTAGAAGGCCAGCGAGTACATCTTGATCTTGCCAGGCTCGCTCGCCCCCGGAACCAACGGTAAGCAAATCTGCTTATCCCTCTTCTGGGTTTTGATCATGGAGGCTTTAGTGCTTGGTGAGCAGCATGGATTGGAGAAAATGATGGGCAACACAACATCTCCCCGTTGTGTGTGTTGTGAAACTCAGATCGGTGATGGTGGCTGTGGTTTCCTTCCTCACCATTCATTGCCACCAACCACCATCAAGGTAGCCTCCTTGATCTCTCTCTCTATCTCTTCTTTTCTTGGACTCACCCACTTGGTGCCTCTTTCTTTGATCCGTGATGGTGTGGGGGGTTTGGGTTGTTCAATGGTTCAAAATATGTTTGAGTTGTGGTTGAAATTTGATTTTAGGATTTAGTGGTGATGGATCTGGTAGTAGTGGTGCTGGAGGTCATTCAGGTTTGGTGCTAGTGGATATGAGTTAGTGTGGCGGATTGTAGTGGTGGTCATTGGGTTTGATGGTTTAGGTTTTGATTTTTGTGGAAGAACACAACGCCCATTTTTTATTTAATTTACAATTGATTTTTGGTGGAAGAATGTATACAAATTTTGGAATATAAGTTCTTTGAGTATTGTTCTTGTTATTTGGGTTTGTGTTCTTATGATCTGGGTTCATGTTCTTGTGTTCCTGTGATCTAGGTTCATCTTCTTGTTTATTTTTATTCAAATCTGATGTATTTTTATGTTTTAAATTTTGTTTTTATGTTGTTTAATTTTGTTAAAATTAATATATATATATATATATTTAAAATTAGATGCTGACATAGATGCTGATATGGTATTTATTATTATTATTATTTTGCCACGTCAGTGTTTAGCATGCCACCTCAGATATTTCCATAGGTTGATTGACGGAAAAGACGAAAATAACACGTGTTAATTAGTTTAGGGACTAAAAGTGGTAAAATTAAAATGTAGAGATAAAAATGGAAAAAAGCCAAAATGTAAGAACTAAAAGTGCATTTACGCCAAAAATTAATTAGAAAAATACAATATAAAATATGTTTAAAAAAATATTTACATTAAAAATATAGATGTTGCATGAATATTGCATTTTGATGTGAAATGGTGAATTTTCCATAACGTATGTGCGTTGGGAATGATGTATGTATGGTGGGAAAGTACAAAAAATAAAAACAAGAAAATTTGTGGGGTTTATTGTTTGGTTTGTTAACGGCCTGTCTTGGGGATTCACAAAAATGTCTCAGTTTTGTTTTTTCGTTTTTCTTTTTTTGATTAAGTGGTATGTCTCAATTGAGTCCAAATCTTTTATCCCACTTTTTCTATTCTACTATATACTCCACCAATAAATACTTGCCACGTGTTTACCCAATTAATTAAATACTATTATTATTGATTTATTAATACTACAGTTATTAATTAATAGTAATATTTAATTAATTAGGTGAACAAGTGGCAAATATTTATTGGTAGAGTATAGAGTGGAGCAGGAAAAGTGGGACAGAAGATTTAGACTCGTCTCAGTTGAGTAGGCTAAATAGTTGTGTTAGACTAAATTTTTATTTGATAATCTATTTGGGATTTATAATTATGACAATTAGGATTTCTGGTGAAGTTTTTAATGTTTCATAATTTGGAAGTGACAAATGAGATGATTTGTTGGTGATAAGGTAGTTAAGAAGCTTCTGGAATCAGAAATCGACCTTTTTGAAATGTAATTAATCCTATTATGTTTTGATTCAAGGTTTTATTATATATAGTTTTTTTTTTTATACAAAGATAGAAATTCTACTATATCATAATCTAAGTGTATATGTGTGTGAAGCTTCCTTCTGAAGACTTGAACTCCGACCCTTGTCTCTCACACCCCTCAAGTACTTATACTTGTAGAATGACTATCGTACCAACAATGTGGGGTGATTATATATAGTTGAATATACTAGCACTATGAAAGCAATAGTGGGCATTGAATTGGGAGGTGAGGTTTTTTCCAAGTATTTCTCACTGTAATATTCAAACTTGGATCTTCATCCCCCAAACTATTTGAGAGTAATTGTAGAACTCAATTAATATTGTACTATTTCCTTAAAAAAAAAAAATTTTATACTGTACTAAAATGGTAAGAAACAATAATAGATGCTCATGCTGTGAGCTATAATTTTGCTTATCTGAAACTATTGTCTCTAACAATAGTCCTTTCTAAGAAATCCAAACACTCTATTTCAAAGTCTGTCACAGAAGCATAAAAATATGCTCATAATTTTTCCAACATCCGACCGTTGAGTTGGTGCAAACCTAGCATATCCATTAAAATTTCTCATAAGTCAGAATTATATTTCGTGGTGCAGTCTCACATTAATTATACAAAGACCTTTACTAATTGATCAAGGACCGGTCACAGATTTGGCCCAGCATATGATTAATGGGTAAGAATTAATATATGTTTATAATTTTAAAGCTAAGAAAAAAAAAAAGGGGGGGGGGGGTTGTTGGGAGGGAGAGAAAAATCAAATCTGGAGGCTTTTGGGCCTAACAGGCCCATAGCAAGACGCAGTCTATACCAAAGGGCCTTTGGCACCATTTAAGGCCCACCTTCTCGGGCTCTCCATGACAAATATCTTGACCCAAATTGGGTGTTGGCCCGAGCTCAATGGTTGATTGCAGCTCCATCCTTCTCGAATGACCCACCTACTATAACAAATTAATTCTTCACTGAATATTCTTTAACAATTGGTTGCATTATCCAATTGCTTTTGCTGTTACTAAAATATCCTTGAAATAAAATGGTTACATTTATAAAAAAAAAATGATAGATATAACAAAATGGTTACACATTGAGATTGAGTTTTCTCCTTTTGCTCTGTCTGTTGTTGAGAAATGTTTTCCCGGGTTTCTATTTTTGAAGGTTTTAACTTGAACATTACAATTTTTCGTTTTATTTGCTTTACATGATAAGTTCCATTAAGGATTTTTTATTTTTATTTTTATTTTTATTTTAATCTTTTGAAGGCTGAGCTCTAGTTATTTCCTGTTTATGAATCCCGTATAGAAAAGGTTTCAAGGCGGAAAATAATTGAATCGAATCTTATACAAGGATCTAATATGTGGCATTAGTAAAATGTGAATATGTGATGAATACTTTGTTGTGTGTTGATAACAATTACTTTTTGTTGGTGTGGGTGTGTTTTGAACATTATGACTTTTATTGTGAGTTTCACATTGGTTTGGAATGAGTTAGTTCTTGTATATCTAAGTCATTTAAAACTAAAATTGATATATTAAGATATGGGGTCTAGAGTGGACTTAGGTCATTGTAGACATCCCATTTGAGCTAGGGGTTTGGTCTCTCGCAGTCTTATTTATGCACATGTGCCTTGCTCTTTTTTATTTTACGCATTTATTTTTTCTCTATTTTCCAAGTCATTTGAACTTATAAGAGCTGTTTGTAATCGTTGGAATAGCCTGTTGGAAGTTAGCTTCCTTTGTTAACTAGTTTATTATTCCATCATAGAGCAAGATTTAGGTACAGTACTTAGGTTAGGTGCTGTTTCTTAGGTTTTCCTTTTAAAATTTTGCCATGTGGATTTTTTCTCATAAGATGGAAGTGTATTTTTTGGTTAAGTAGACATATGGCTGAATCTTAAAAGGTGAACTTAAAGAACAACATTTAAGCTACTATATCTAAGTTTTGTCCTTCCATCATATTATTAATACTCTTTATCTCAATTAGGATAATAGCACTGTTCTTTTGTTCTCTTGAAATTGTTCTTCCTCTCCCACACATTTTCTCTTTTGCGATTGGTAATTTTTGCTTAATCGATCTTAAGAAAAGACATTATTTGAAGGTTCTTCTTAAACTTGGAAGTGCATTTAATATAAATTAAAGGTTGATGCTATAGTTTGATCCTGACAGGTTTTTCGATCAAGAGAATTAGTTGCACCGAGTTTTACTCCAGGTTATTGGGTTATGTGGAGTCTAGTTTGTAACTCGACTCGACTTGGAAGCGTTACAGTTTTAAATGGGAGATTTTTTGAGACTTAGTCCATAGAGTGAAGACTTAATCCATGGACGTAAGGACATTGTTGAATCAAGTAAAATTTTTGCTGTGTGATTGCTTTTCTTTGCACATTTTTCTCTCTATTTTTTGCTTCTCACAGATCTAGGAAAAAGTTAAATTCCTAACATGGGTGACACAAATCAACTTTTAAAGATAACGCGTTTATGTTATTTTATAGCACTATGAGATCGTTCTTAAACACTTCTTTATTTTTTGTTCTTGTTAGGTTCTAATGATTTAGGATTAAATGTTTAGAATTTCAACTTGTATGTGTTGGCAAACTGAGAACAAAAACATGTCTAGGATAGGTGTTAAACATTGCTTAAAGTTGTATAGGTCAAAACTCAAGAATGTACAAGCTGCAGGAAAAAGAATTAATTTTTTATGAAGCTCAACCGATTGAGAATCACAAAAAATAATTTCTGCAGAATTTTTAAACAAGCCCAAGCTCGCGAAAATGTTTAGGATTTCAGTCCAACACTCCTATGTATAAACAGAAAACCCTAGCCACGTTTTAAAGACTCTTGGAAGACTTGTGAGTTACTTCTGTGAGATTTGAGAAGTTCTATACCTTCTAACTCTACAAACATCTACCGGAACAAGATCTACAATCAAGTGCTTGTGGAATCTAGTTGTTGCATAGGTCAACAAGTCATGATTTAAAACATTTGAGTGAGATCTCAAAGTCACAAGCGTGGGTGCTTGTGAGTTACAAATCCAAGAAAGAAGAAGTCCGTGGATTCGGAGCTTGCATGTGGTTATGTCAGTAAATTACTACTGGAGGTAACAATAAATTTAGGGTTAAATCTTTTGTAAAAACTTCAATTTTCTATTAGTGGATTTGTTTTACCTTAAGAATAGTTTGGTTAAATTCTCTCCAGATTTTTACCTTGAAATTGTTGATTTCATTGGTTTTCCTGAATTATCATATCGTAATGTTATTTATTTTCCACTACTTTGCATGATATGATTTACTTTATTTAACCTATATCTAAATAATTAACCTAAGTAAATATTTGGCTAATATATTAAGTTAAACAATATGCTCTAAGGGGTCTAAACAAACAAACAATTCTTACTAATTATTTGGATTACTTTTGTTTAATCAAAACTTGCTTGTTGACTAAAATATTTCCAACACTTTCAACTTAAGAAGTCTTCTGTTTTCTTATTTTTATAACAAAAGGTGCATTTTTCATCTTTAACTAGCTCTACACACAAGAATCGATGAATATAATCAAATATTGTATGTTTATCATGAAGTCATTTGACAAATTAATAAAAGGATTTTTTTTTTTTTAATAATCAAACTATCACTTTTTTTTCTCTGTCTGAATGGTCAATAGTTAGATATATGCTATGTACATGCCATATAAAAAATAGAAAGAAGTTACTCATATGCTATCTGTTTTTAAGCTTTCATACTATTATGGTCGAATTGTTAATTCTAAACGTGTTTTATTTTGTTTTGACAACCTCAAATCTGGGCCAGATTAGCTTTAAAGCTCTCTCTCTCTCTCTCTCTCTCTCTCTCTCTCTCTGTTTGCACTTGGTAGCACACTTTGAGCAGCATGCCAGAAAAGTTGGTTGACCTTGAGAAATGAAAATTGCCTGGGAGAACGAGAATGCTTTCCTCCATGCCAAAAAAAAAAAGAAAAAAAAAATGAAAAAAATGAAAAAAAGGAAGTTTAGACAGAGCTTCTCTCTTTGTGCAGTATCTATCACCATTGTCACCAGACTTCCCACATGCATATGTGCTCCCACCTAAAAAAGGAGGCTTGTGCTTAGTCTTGTGGCTCTAATAATTATGCTTGATGTTGCTTTGTGACCACCAACCTTTTGGTTATTAAAAGTAATTAATAAATAAGCACAACCTCGTGTTAAGACTCTTTAGTTGTTCCGACATTATAATAGATATTATATAAAGGGCAGGTTCCTATTCCATTGAAGAAAAGTGTCTTTCTTTTCTAGGAAGGAACTCTCACTTACCTCAAAAAAGCTTACAGGAATTCATATGAAAAATATCTCCGATCCCATATTTAGCTATATTTTCCAAACCAAGTTTTCCATTAAAGCCCAAGCCCAAAGTGCAATTTTATGGGCTAGCCAATTAGACCCTCTAAGCATAGGTATGGGAACGGGCCCTTGAGTGGAACAACCGGAAGCCCAAAATGCAAGGTTATGGGCTAGCCGATTAGAGTCTATAGGTGGGTTTTAATCCAAAACCCAAACCATGTCATTAGGATGGGTTCACTTTACTTTTGGAAGAAGATTATATTTATTGACCTATTTTGTTTACAAAATACATTGTATAAAAATATAGATGTATCTAGGAAAAGTGAAGCTTTAGAAAAATCTATATATATAAGTTAGATATGAAAAAAAGGTTGGCGTATTAAGATAAAATAAACAGCTAGACTTAAAATATAGCTTAATCAAAGTAGCAAAAAATTACAAAAGTTCTACTTGATATCTACCTTACAGGTGCAACTATAAGCTTGTGAATAAAACCCTAATCGAAAAATATAATATAATGAATAGGAGCTTTTATATATTGTGGATTTCTTGCATTCCAATAAACACCTAGCATTCACATGAATTCTTAGAAATTTAAATTTTGGTAAGTGAAATTTGCCGTTAAACTTAGGGATGTGTATAGATCGGGTTAGAGAATTTTTTCTGTCCAACCCAGTCTTGGTTTGGATCAGGTTGGGATTAAATATTTTATCTCTTGTAAAATATAAAAATAAAAAATAAAAAGTAAAAAGAAAGAAAGAAGGGATTTCCATTAGCTATTAAAGTTATTTTTTATTATTAATTATAACATGTCACATAATATGCTCAAATAATATTCCAAATTTAATCAAAATAATTCTCAAAATACCAATATAAATCAAAATAAACTTGTACAAACAAATAGGTTGAAAAAAAATATCTATCTGAAACCAACCAACCTAAGACTAAAAAAAAAATTCAACCTAATCCAACCCACAAAAACTAGCCTGGGAATGCACACCCCTAGTTAAACTCTTTGCATGTTCCAATGCTTAAGTCTGAGGGTGTGCAAGGAGGAAAACCTTTCTCTCTCGCACACATTTTCCAATTTGATAGAAATTTATTTTTATTTTTTTAATTTTCTTAAAAGTCTAAAAAAATTGATTTTATTATTTGAAGAAGATTTTTTTTCCAAAAAAAAAAAAAAAATTTCTATTTGGAAGATGTAATTCAAAATTTGTTTTCAGAAAAAAAAAAAAAAATCTTGGTAAAAATAATTAAAAAGTGTTCTTTATGCAATGAGCTACCTTAAGACATACAAATGACCATGCTATAGCAATTAAGCCATCGTAATGTACTCCAAAGGGAAATTTCAGGAAGGTTAAGCAAGTTTAACCTAATTAGTGACAGAGGTTGAGATGAGTTCAACATAATTGACAACGGTGAGAAAGGATATTGCTTTGGTCATATGATCCAATTATTTGAAAAAACATTGAAAAATAAGAAGAGAAAATGAAAATGATTAAGAAAAGAAGAAAAGAATTGAAGGCTAGTGGAAATTTTATATATCTTCTAAAAACTTTTAAAGATAATTCTATTTACATTATTGTTTAATTTGTTCTACCCAACCTTGGGTGATGGGGGATGTCTTACATGTTAAAACATTGAAATCAAGAGAGTTTTGGCCCTAACATTTGGGCTTTACCTTACCTCAAAAAATCTTTGCCTAATCGAACTTAGTTTAAGATCTTTCTTTACCTTTTCACCCTATGGTTGTCATAATATTTATTATTAACGCTTTGCATCTTGATGGATTTCATAGAAATTCTTTTCGTTCTAGCTTGTGGACTTGGTTTATGAAATAAACTTTATTTGGAATCAGAAATTTCAATTTTGCCTCTTCCTAGATGTCAATGGGCACAATTTTTTTTTGAAACCACAACTCAAACCTATAATTTTGAGTTGGCCAGAAAAGAGAATATTACTAATGAAAATTAAGAGTATGGTACAATATCTAGTAAAGTATAGGATCAAAAAATGTTTCAAACATTTTATTTTTTTCTACAGAATGATAAGCATCATTGTCATTTAGTTTCACTCTAAAATCATTTCACGAAATTAAACTACTTCTGTAAACCTATGGCTTATTTTATTAGCTGACTAAAATTATTGTTCGTTTGTTCATATATATATATATATATAAAGTTAATTAGACAATTTAAAATTAATTTAATCATTAACTTTAGTAGTGCTTCTATGTTTTTATAGTGATTACACATATATTAGTTAATTAATGCATTTTCTATATTTATATAATACTAATAAATGTATAAGTTGGCACATGTCATTATAATATGCTTTGAAAATAAATACATGCCATCATCGTATGCATCTACCAATTTTGGAATCCAACACAGCATGGTAATTGGTAGGTTTCAAACTTTATTACATCAATACAATTACAATTTATTTTTGTTTATATAATACTAATAAAGGTAGAAAGTTGGCACATGTCATTGTAGTATGTTTTGAAAATGAATACATGTTATTGTCGTACGCATTCACCAATTTTGGGATCCAACACAACATAGTAATCGGTAGGTTTTAAACTTTATGACATCAATACAATTACAATGGGACATAATCCAACAATTTACAGGAAAAAAATGTCATGGAACTAACAAACGCTAAAAATCCTAATGATTTCCTTAGGAAAAAAAAATTAGGTCTTGAAATTGGGTACTTATAATTTGCTAATTTTGAAAGTGAATGTAATAATAATGTGCTGGATTATATCAAGAAGTAGATGAGTTTTTCTTTTCAGAAAGCATCTGAATGACAGGTAGAATTATGTAAATTAACACGTAGGGGTTTCTCCTGGAAATTGGCGACTGTATTAACTTGCTGGGACATTCATTTACAGCCATACTTGATCCCTATGTTCTTAATAATTATAACTAGAATAATTACAACTTATTCTCTTTCTAATTTTTAGTATAGTTGTTAAACTAGAATTGTCCATCTAGGTATGCATTATTTAACACTTGACTTTTGGCGCATATGCCCTAACTACTAGTTGGTATGAACTTCTGCTAATTAGTCATCGAACTGCTAATGGAAGTTAGGGAAAAATTATTTACCAATGTAAGGCTTTCAAACTTTCAACAAGTTCTTCTGAATTCTATTAGGGCTTGCGAAGCCCCAAAAAAAATGAAATATCCTTTATCCCAACTGTTTTGATTGGATGTAGGAGGACTTCGCCTTTGATAATCTCCGCCAGTACTCTAGTAAAGTACCACGACGTAGATAAGGTTTTGTTCTGTGAAATTTTTATTTGGGTTGTGGGCTTTGAATTGATATTGGACAAACATTGCTGTTTTGCCATCTTGAAGTGGACAAGTCATGCTATAATATGAATTCTCTGAGACCATATTATATTTACTAAATGGGAAAAAGATAAGCTTAATCTAGTAGAGACTGCTTTTGTTACAGTGCTGAATCTTTTTCAGCCGTTCATGTTTTGATATATATATATATATATATATAATTAATAGCTAAGCTCAATTCAAATAGTGGCCCTAAAAACCTTTCAGTTTTTGATTGTCGTCAAGCTTACTTATGGTTTTGGTGTTCAAGTAGCATGTCCTACAAGTTTCCTTTACTATGATTATGCTCTTTCTTTTCTTTTCTTTTCAATACAGAAGGCTTTCTTTAAAAGTGATTCTTCTTCTACATGAGATTTTAAGACATGGAAGGTTTCCGAAAAATTCCAGTGACAATGTAATATTGTATGGGCTATTTACATCAAAATTTCAAGTATTGAATTTGTTTAGACATTGTAATTAAACGATTGAACAGACTTAAACTTTTATAGTTGCATTGGTTGTGAATGGATTTGAACCCATTATTGAAGTGGGTATGTTTGTTCAGAAAAATCCAATATCGATCAAGGACAGGACTTTTGCACCACCATATTTGCCTAGGCCTGGGTAAGTTAACCAACACATTGGAGCTGACACGTTGGATTCAAATCGAGGTTGTGATACTGTTAACTTGTTGCAATAATGCAGGTAATAGTATATTGAGGAGCCCGTATCAACATTCTTCTTTCTTTGATTCATTGGAATTATTTTATTTTATTTTTTCCTGAAATTCAAACTTTTCGTAATATTTGTCAATGCAATCACTGGGCAACTTTAAAAACTTTAAGGAGTCATTATCGTTAACAACTACCCTATTAGCATTTAACTTGCCCAATTCTCAATACGTACTCGACAACCTCAAGTCGAGACATATGTATGACAAGTTTGCCGACGGACACAATTATTTATGCGATTCTATGTAAAGTAGTAGGTCGCACAAAACAAAAAATAATTGGGAGTATGATTGGTTGTATTCCCAGAGTTATTCATGTATGAGCTCCCTCTCTCTCTGTACACCTGTAAGCAACACTAGTTGACCTTGAGATGATTGACTTGGATGAAGGTTTGCGTGTCTTTGGAGTCTATCCAATCAGAGAAAGGAAGAGTGTTAGCACAAGCTTCCCACCATCATCGCCAGCAGAATCTATATGTAATTTGCAAAAGAGCATTTCTCACGGATTAATGTGTCACTCTCTACCCACACTTGGCACCACACATCCCACTTGCATTTGTATATGCCCTCCCCACCGTAAAAAGATGAAGCCTCTTTGCCCTTTGGACTCTTTTGCCTCCATTAACTATTATTTTCTTTTGCTTTCTCTCCATCTACCAATTAATTATATCATTAAATAAATACAACCATCTTTTGGTAAACTCTTGGTTGTCCTGACTTTTAACGTCAATAAAATAATGTGGGTTCCTATTCCATTCAATTAAAAAACAACTCTCATCCCACATGAACAAAGCTTTGGAGAATTCATTAAAAATTTCAGGAAAGAAAAAGAAAGAGTGAAAAAAAGCCATGAAATGGTGCCCTCATGATAAGATGTATGCACGGGTCTCTCTCTATCTCTCTCGCACCCCCCCCCCCCAATTCATTTTTCACTTTGTTGAATTTTTCTGCTTTAGTAGTCACATCTTTAGGAATTGAGGAAAGCTCTCATCTAAGGGTCTGTTTGGTTGGGAAAATGGAAAAGTAAAAGAAGAGAAAATAGAGAGAGGATGGAAAGTTGAAGTATAGAAAAGTTTTTAATTTTCCTCATTTGTGTTTTGGTTGAGAGGGTGGAAAAGTGGAGGGATGAAAAATTTTTGGTTTGGTTGAAAATAAGGTTTGTATAAATTTACCATCATGTCCCTTTTAAATAAAACAAAAAGTAATACATTATACTTTTTTTTTTTTTTTTAATGTGTATAGATGAAAGTGACATTTCAAAAGAAATCATTCCAAAGTGTTTTTAAAAAAATAATAAAAATTAAAATTAAAAAAAAAAAAGGAAAAGAAGAAAAACCCACCACGTCCTAACAAAACCAAATAAAGAAAAAAAAAAAAAAAACAAAAAGCCAGCGTTACTGGAGAAAGGAATAAAAAAAAAAAAAAAGAAGAAAAAGAAGAAGAAGAAGAAGAAGAAGAAAGAAACGTTAAAAGAAGTGAGGGCAGTTTTGTCCAAATATTTTTTCCACTTTTCACTCTAATTTTCTCTCCATTTGGAGAGATTGTATTTTGAAG
Source organism: Quercus suber (assembly GCF_002906115.3). NCBI lineage: Eukaryota > Viridiplantae > Streptophyta > Magnoliopsida > Fagales > Fagaceae > Quercus > Quercus suber. The sequence continues at coordinate 203,335 of NW_027069695.1, read as the reverse complement.
GGGGGAAGAGAAAACTTGTGGGCCCCACTACTTTTCTCTCCCTCTCCCCCCCCCCCCCTCCCACAACCAAATACCATTCTAACTCATTTTCTCTCATATTTTCCATTTTTTTTCCATTCTCCTTAAAATCCACCCAACCTAATATATCCTAAGGGTTGCGATGAAAAGATCGTGGATTTATAGTAATGACTTCGATGAGTGGTTACCAATTAAACTGCTTGGTCAAGGAAGTGACTAATCTCAAAACATGTCTTGTATTTATATTAAAATGTGAAAATTTGTGCAATACATATCAAGGAGTCTATACTAAACTCCTTTAAATTTGGCCATAAGCTCTTTTATGCTAAATATTTCATTAAAACATCATTAATGAGACAATAGAACCATCTCTTTTTTACTTTTCATACCTTCTGCTGTCAAAATCTGAGGTAAGTACGTACTTAATCTGCAATATACCCAAAAAAAAGTAAGTTAAAATTAGGGTTTCTTGTTATTATTTATATAGTCTAATTTAACCTAATACACCCGATTTAGAACTCAGCACATAGCCACACAATTTGTACTTATATAAATCTAATGCATTCCATGCAATCCGGCCTTTAATCACATTCGCTATTAGTCTTTTTATCATGTTGCACGGAACTATTTGAAGTATATTTAGAAATAAATTAAATTATCCTAATTGTTAAATTTTTTGTAAATTTGTGTGGATCGGGAAATATTTAAGTATGCATGCAATGACTTCAATTTTCTTCATAGATGATTGAAAACCAATACGGCCTGCCAGCGGGCCAGGTACCCTTTTCCTGCTTTCAGGATAGATGTGTAAAAAAAAAAAAAAAAAAAAGTTCTAGATAATTTGACTAATTTTGAATTCCACAAAATGCGAAAGCTTATTATAGAATATATTTGACTTAGAGGGTTTTCTTCAAAAATTTTATAATGGCTTGCAAATTAAGTAGGGAAATTTTTAGTGGGAACAGTGTGGAGAGAGAGAGAGAGAGAGAGAGAGAGAGAGAGAGGAAAAAAAGAAAGTTGTATTCTTGTAGAGAATGAGAGCATTTAGCTTAGAATGTGGGCTAGAGGGCTACTCTGAATGAGAGCAAAGTAACCCTCTGAATTGTCCTAGCCAGTAAAGTAACATATATAGTTGACTTAGAGGGTTACTTTGCATGCAGAAGAATATGTGTTACTGGCTAGGACAACGATTTTTCCGCATGCAAAGTAACGCATATATATTGTTTAGTTAGTCAGGTATTTGATGGGTGATCTTTTGATATAAGACAATTGAAATATAACACCATGTTTAAACATGTTAAAGCTATTGAGTGATCAAGTGATTGAAAGAGAGAAAAAAGTAAAGTGGAAGCAAGAATTTTATGTGATTCTGCCTAATGATCTATGTCTAAAGTGGGAAACTATTGATTGCAACATCTTTGTCTCATTGAAATTGTATTTCATTGAACCAAATGTAGGCTAACTCTAGGAATAGTTCATTTCTTCTTTAAATACATTAGCATCCCATAGGTGTTGGCCTCTTTGGCCATGTTATCTTTAACACCTCTTCTCAAATTTAAGGTGAAAACTTTGATTTGGAAGGTCTTGAATGTATAACATAATCAGTTTGGAAACACGCAAGGCATATCATGGTAGTGAATGACCACAATTAATGATGATCATTGACATCAATTGACAAAAAAGTTATGTTGACAAATGGAAGCATTGTGTGTTGTTGATGTTGGTAGTGCCAATAGAACACGTGGGTTCACATGGCATACTTAACCTCAAAAGGCTAGTGATCATGGTCAAGGGGTGATTAGAGATGCTTGCATGGTAGGTGAGGTTGAAAGAGCTAACTATGATAAAATGTTAAAGTTATTGAGTGATTGAAAGAAAGAAAAGAAAAAAATAAAAATAAAAACAAGAATTTTACATGTTCGGTTTGATAACCTATATTTATTAAAATTGTTGGGCCATGATATCTTTGTCAAGATGATTAATATATTTCAATTCGACCTAAAAGTCTTCTCTTTCTTACACAATTTCTAATGTCCAAATCCCTAATAGATGAAATAACTGCCTTCCTCAACATAACAATGGGTTGTGTACTTGTACACGGAAATTTGACGCATGCATGTTAACTCCAAAAACTTTTGGTCATATCCAATAGACCTAGATATCTTTTTACACACAGCCCTTTTGCTGTTGCTGAAGAAACATTTTTACATATATTGTCTACGCATTTTTTTAAATTGAGGGTCATGAATAATCATAATATGATTATATAAAAATAGGAGGTGTAAAAGCAAATTAAGGACTAATAAAAGGCATATTCAAGTGTGGGATTCAAATAGTTGGAGCTGAGGTTTAGAGAGTACAGCACTGGTGTCACGTGGAAGTCTAGAATGAATAAAATAACTCATCTCAGCTAGCTGCAAAAACCATTAATAAGACCTTTGCACATGCAAAAGTCATTGATGTTTGGGCTTCGTGAACCTCACGTGATCACGTGGCAAACTTTGGACAAAATAGCCTTTGGTCTTTTGGACCATGCACCTGGTTCATATTGGTAACTCAATTGGGGGACTACGTGATGCACGTACGTACGTGTACTTGTACATGTACAAGCCCCGTGCTAATTGTTAACTGCAAGTGCTCCTATGCTATACAATTTACCTATATGGAAAAAAGGTTTATTCAATAATTTTTATATATAGAATGGTGAACTAAGGAAAAATTATACTTAGCTCTAATAGTGCTATTCTAATTAAGTTATAATTCGTCTTTTACTGTCTATAAATACATGCAATTTGACTCCTTCCATGTCCATATATCTATATTGCTTTTTGAAGAGCCTCTTATTGCTGTTCTTTAGAAGTTTTAGTCTACTATAATTTGATACCTAAACTAGAAGTGCCCCTAAATAAAATGTCTCAATTCTCAATGTGAAAGTTGTGTGATAGCAATCCATGTATGACATTTCTTTGAATAAAAAATTAGAGGTGGACATTTTAGACCCCATTCCTAAAAGAATAAGAGCAAAAAAGTCTCGTCTTTTTACATGTACATACGTGCTTTAGCTCTTTCTATAACGTAGCATATTTTAGAGCTAAAGCTTACACATGACCTTAAAAGTCAACATAAATGGTAATAACCCTAAATAAAGTGATGGTTGCAAGCAAAGAAGAGGTGTCTGAAGCCTCATTTAGCAGATCAAGTAGCGTGCTTTGATGTTAAAGCAATCAACTTTCAATATAAAAAGCAGGACTGGATATAGAGAGTAGAGTGGTTCAAACTTTTGCATGGAATGGGGACAGGCAGGCTTATCAAAGTTTAATTTAAGCACCAACCATGGCTTTTAGTATAAATCCACCTTACTTACCCTGAGTGCTTTTCTTTTAATTATCGATCCAACCAAAAGTAAAACCAATTTTAAGGATCACAACTCTCAACGCTTTCTCTCAAAAAAGGCTTATATACAGGCAACTTTTATGCGCGTTAAGCATATGGTAGTCGAGTGCTTTATGAAATCTGTGGATTTTGTCATTGTATCCATTTGCCTTTATTTTCTTAACACAAATTTTGCATACAAGTGTACATTTAGCAGCATGAGTGTCTATTTTTTAATTTAGTAAATGTAGAACATCTGGTAGTGCAGGACTACACAACGCATAATAAAGTTTAGGAATATATACTAATACCATCACATATGCTAATATTGGAAAATTTCCATATTTGTAACAGCAAAGAACAATAATCATTCTTATGAACCAAGATGTAGCTAGCTGAAGCACACATTAAAATAAAATAAAATAAAAATGAGAAGATAAGACATTACTTGTATGAGAATAAACCGAGAAACAGTGTGCTTATCTATATTCTCAGATTTTCTGTTATCCCCTTTGAAGAGAATGCTTCATCGCATCCAAAGAAGTCTTAGTTCAAGAGTTTTATGAATGTGGTCAGATAGAGAATGCTGCAAAGGATGTGGAAGGTATCTGGAGATGAACTTCCATTCACAGAAGTAACCTTCATCCTATAGAGTGTTGGAGCACACACAATAATAATGAAAACAACACAATAAGAAACTGAATAATACGTTAAATATTATTAATTTGAAGAAATGAATATAACACTATTTGGACTGAGATGCAGCACTCGCTCTCTTTAAGAAGATTCAAGCCTTTGGTTGGCTAATCTTTGTAATCAGTGCAAACCTTCTCTGACTTGTCTCTCCTAGGATACAACAGCCCAACAAATGTTGTTTAGCTAGAACAGCTTTTGCACAAAGTATTCAAGCCCAAAGTTCCACCAAAAGAACACTTTTCTTTGGCCCGAAATCTCTCAAGTATTTAAGAATATTATTGAATTCACTCTCTCATACAATACTCTTTGCTTTTAACTATTTCTCTTCATTCACTTCTGATATGAAATTAGTCCATAGCATAGCTATATATCTAGTCTTCTAACTCTTCACATAACCTACATGTTATTTATTAATTTAGAAAAACTTCTCTTTATTTATTTAATCTAACTTACATACAAGTAACTCTTTCTTTAATAAATTTTGTTATAACTCATTTCTTTATTCATTTTCAGTTATTTTGACTTTCAACATATTTAATTTAAAATGTACTAACATTCTCCCGTTCATTTTAATATTAAATTCAGAAAATGAGAGATTACCAGGCAAAGAGAGATTATTATGCAACATGAAGGTGTGCTCTGCATTGAACCTTCACCTAGTGAAACAACAATTTCTACTCTAGAGTCAGTAGTGGTCTCCAACTTAAACTATGACTGCTTAAGGGAAATAAAGTATTACTGCTCACACATAATGATCCATGTGTTGACATGAACTTTACTAGCTAACACGTTACGGCCCTATGCTAATCCCAGTTTTTCATGAGCGTCTTTGATAATAAGCCCAATTCTCATAGGGAGCGGCCCCACTCCCACACTCACATAGGTGAAATTTGTCTAGGGTGTTCCTGTAACTTTGACACCCCACTCATAAGAGCTACAGATTGTTCATTAAGAGTTTTAAAAAACTCAACCTCCTACAAGTTACAGGATAAATGCATTTACACCATAGGAATGGATTATTTATTATTTATTTTTTTCAAATAAAATTAAAATTAATAATGCATTTTCTTACGACCACCATATGATTTGTTTTTCCCATTGAACTTAGTTCTCAGGATCTCTGGTCCCCGAGTTGAATATCCTTATACTTGGCTCATGATTGTGTGGGCTTCAATCCCATTCCCCTCGATGTATTCCAAACCCTTTCTCTTGTTAAGGCCTTAGTTAATGGATCTGCAAGATTATTACAAGATTTAACATATTCTATATTAATGATGCCATTACTCAAATAAGATCTCATAGTACTGTGTTTTCTTCTTATGGGTCTGGATTTGCCGTTATAAAAATGATTACGTACTCTACCAATTGTTCTATCACAATGAATTAAAATATGTGGTATTGGTTTTTCCCAAAGAGAAATTTCATGCAACAAATCTCTCAACCAATTTGCTTCCTCACTTGCTAAAGCTAAAGCTATAAGCACAGCCTCCATAGTAGAGTTAGCAATAATAGTTTGTTTTTTAGATTTCTAACATATTGCACTACCACCCAAAGTAAAAATGTAACCAGTGGTAGATAAAGAATTACTTGACAAAGTATTCCAGTAGGCATCATTGAAACCTTCAAGTACATCAAGATATTTTTTATAGAACAAAACATGTAATTTGGTACTAGATAAATATTTCATAACTCGCTCAATGGCTTGCCAATGATTTCTACTAACTTGCTAGTAAATCTACTAAGTACTTTTATTGCATAGGCAATGTCAGGTCTAGTACAATCAGTCACATATCTAGCATATTCCTTTTGATTAACAACATCATTGTCATTATTAACAGGAAACAAATGAACACTAGAATCAAAAGGAGTACCTACACTCTTATGATCATGAAAATTATATTTTTTCAATATTTTCTCAACATAATGTGATTGATCAAGAAATGTTCCATCACGTGTTTTTGTAATTTTCATGCCCAAAATAAAATTAGCCTCACTAAGAACTTTCATATCAAAATGATTTCTAAGTATATTTTTTGTTTCATTTATAACATGCAAATTAGAGCCAAATATTAGTAAGTCATCCACATAGAAGCTAATAATAACATGTGAGTTTTCCCAAGTTTTATAATAGATGCACTTATCAGATTCATTTGACTTATATCTATTTTCAATCATGCAAGAATCAAATTTTTCATGCCATTGTTTAGGAGCTTGCTTTAAGCCATATAGGGACTTAGTTAGCTTACACACCTTACTTTCTTGATTATGCTCTACAAATCCTTTGGGTTGGTCTATATAAATTTCCTCATCTAGGTCCCCATCCAAAAAAGCTGTTTTTACATCCATTTGATGAATTTTCAAATCATATATGGCTGCAATAACAATTAGCAATCTGATGGATGTAATTTTAGTAACAGGAGAAAAAGTGTCGAAAAAAATCAACATTAGCTTTTTGCTTAAAACCTTTTGCAACAAGTCTAGCTTTAAATTTGTCTATTGTGCCATCAGGTTTAAGCTTTTTCCTAAGGACCCATTTACAGCCTATTGTTTTACAACCAGGTGGTAAACCTACTAACTTCCAAGTTTTATTAGAAATAAGTGAATCCATTTCATCATTCACAGCCTCTTTCCAAAATACACCATCAGGTGATAAAAAAAACTTCTTTCAAAGTCAAAGGATTTTCATCAACATTAAAAACAGAATATTCTGGGCCAAAATCTTTTTCAACTCTAGCTCTTTTACTCCTTCTAAGTTCAATTTCAAGATTTTCTTGATTTTGTGAATGAGTAGAAGAACTAGGCTGAGATAACACAGATTCTATAACTTCTTTGCCCTCACTATTTTTAGATTTAAAAGGAGATTTTTCCTCATGAAAGATAGCATCACCTGATTCAAAAATCACATTATTTTCAATATTCAAAAATCTATAGGCTATACTGTTTATTGCATATCCAAGAAAAGCACAAGTGGTAGCTAACTCTAAACCCAATTTAGGTATTTTGGGATCCGTTAACCTTACAAAAGCTAAGCAACCCCAAACTTTAAAATATCTCAAATTTGGCTTATGCCCCTTCCACAACTCAAAAGGTGTGAGTTTAGTCTTTTTGTGTGGCACTTTATTTAAAACATGATAGGCTGTTAAAATTGCTTCCCCCCACAGATTTAGAGGAGCACCTAACTTAATAAGCATGGCATTTGTTAAATTAATCAAATTTCTATTTTTTTCTTTCAGCCACACCATTAAATGCAGGTGAGTATGGAGGAGCAGTTTCATGGATAATTCTCAAAGACTAAACAAATGAGTTGAACTCAATAGATTCATACTCCCGACCTCTATCCTTTTTAAATCTTTTTATTTTTCTACCGAATTGGTTCTCAACTTCTCTAAGAAATTATTTAAATTTCTCAAAAGCATCACTTTTATTTTTTAATAGACAAATATATGCATATTTTGAGAAATCATCAATAAAGGTGATGAAATACCTGTTTCCTCCTCGAGTTAATTTTCCTTCAAATTCACAAAGATCTGTGTGAATTAGTTCTAACAATTCAGTATTTCTTTTAACATTTTTATGAGGTCGTTTAGTAATTTTAGCTTGACTGCTACTTCACATTTTTCAAAGTCTTTTGTTAGTCTTGGGATTAATCCTATGTTACTCATAATTCTCACATATCTGCTGTTTATATGACACAAGCGAGTATGCCAAAAATTCACAGAAGACAGCATATAAACAGAACTAGCAGATGACATATTATTTTCAATATTTAGTTTGAACATTCCATCACAAGCATACCCTTTGCCTACAGATAATCCTTTCTTAGAGATTACATATTGATCAGATTTCATTGTTTGTTTGAAGCCAGCCTTATTTAATAAATAGCTTGACATTAGATTTTTCCTCATGGACAGAGTGTATAACACATCTTTCAAAGTGAGCACACATCCAAAGGTAAATTTCAGCTCAACCTCACCACTTCTAACTACCTTGGTTTTACTAGAGTCACCAAGCATAATTGTTTTTCCTTCTTCAAAAGGAGTGTATATTTTGAACCAATTTTTATCATAGCAGACATGCCTATTGGCACCAGAGTTTGTCCACCACCCTTCAACATATTGGATCATATATATGTCTGTAATCATAGCCACTAAAGGCTTTTCGGTAACATTAGCATGTGGGACAGATCCATGTTTTTGAAATTTGCAAAATCGAATAATATGCCCACTCTTGCCACAAACAAAACGTACATTAACTTGTTGGTTTTTGGAAGGGGGTCTTTGGTTCTTATTCCTTTGACTGGGGCTGCCCCTATTGTGAGGTCTACCATAATTTTTCATATTAAGCACTTTTAGGAAAATGATCTTTGGGTTGGTTATTGCTTGCAAAAATTAAATTTACCTTGGTGGTAGAATGTCCATTACCTTCTTGTGTTATAAGTGCACCTTGTCCTCTAGCTTCCTCCTCTACGTGGATGCGAGTGATCAAGTATTCTAGGGACGTTTCCTTTTGCTTATGGCGCATTGATTTTTGGAACTCTTTCCATGATGGAGGTAGCTTGTCAATGATACCAGTCACAATAAGGTTGTTCTTAATCTTAATGCCTTCAGATTTAACTTTTGCTATTATCATTTGAAAGTCTTGAACCTGTTCCACAACAGATTTGGTATCCACCATTTGATAGTGAAAGAAATGACTAGCCACATATTTATTTGCACTAGCCTCTTCAGCGTCATATTTGCTTTTTAAAGCTTTCCAAATTTTCTTTGTAGAAGTGTATGTAGTATTATAATAATCATAGAAATGACCCGCAAGGCAATTTAAAAGATAATGATGACATTTATACTCATTTTGTTCACACTTATCTATTTTTTCTTGATGATCATAAAGTTCATATTTGGTCATGTCATCAATAGAGACCTTGTTTGGATTCTTTTCAATGACGACGTAGGCTACCTTAAAAAGGCTTAGATAGAACAGGACCTGGGCTTTCTATCTTTTGAATTGGGCTCCCTTAAAACAGAAGGGCTTGTTGAGATCTCCGACATTGTCATTTGATTTCTTAGTGTTGGCTCCATTTTGAATGTCCTTAAAATTGTTGGTGCAAACACAATAATAATAGAAATAACATAAAGAGAAATTGAATAATACACTGAATATTATTAATTTGAAGAGATGAACACAACACTATTTGGACTGAGGCACGACACTCACTCTCTTAAAGTAGATTCAAGTCCTTGGTTGGCTAATCTTTATAACCGGTGTAGATCTTCTCTGACTTGTGTCCCCTAGGATATAACAACCCAACAAATGTCATATGGCTAAAACAGCTTCTGTACAAAGTGTTCAAGCCCAAACTCCACCAGAAGAATACATTTCTTTGGCCCAAAATCTCTCAGGTATTTAGGAATATTATTAAATTCACTCTCTCACACAATACTTTTTGTTTTTAACTATTTCTCTTCATTCACTCTTGATATGAAATTAGTCCATAGCATAGCCTGCATGTTATTTTTTAATTTAAAATGTACTTAACCTACATGTTATTTTTTAATTTAGAAAAACTTCTCAAAATTCATTTAATCTAACTTACATACAAGTAACTCTTTCTTTAACAAATTTTATTATAACTCATCTCTTCATTCATCTTCAGTTATTTTGAGTTTCAACATATTTAATTTAAAATGTACTAACATGGAGTAATGCTTAGGACTAATCTGATGGGAAATAATATACATTAAATTGAAATTTGTAATATGTACCCAATTATATATATATATATATATACACTTTCATACACTAAAGGGATTAAATAGGTAAGACTGTACTGGTGATTGTGTCCCAAAGCTTTAAGTATGAACTAATAACAAAGAAAATTATCCGAATAAGTTAGCTAATTGACCTTTGAAAGATTTGAATCACTAATAGAAGTCCATATACAAAAAAACAAGAATGTAAATTAAAATGAATCTGAGAACTATTAGAAGTCCATATACAAAAAACTAACATAAAAAACCCCTTCTAATATGGACCTTGAAAGGGTAGATAAAAATATAACTTGGTGATCAAAACTGCTAACTAGATCTTCTTCCATTACTTGGGTGTTTTTTCTTCGAAATGTAAAAAATTCTGGTATTTTTACCCAATCATCGATGAAACTGAACTTATTAGTTGATATTAAAAAGTGCATATCGGAAATAACATGGAATGTCTTCACAAAGTTCCTCCAGAGAGTGAAAATGCTGTGTAGGTTCTACACCTAGGTTTTGTATATATTCTGACCAAGATAAATACAAAATATATATGTGATATCATTACAACAGACTATCTCGTCATTTCGCATGAATTAAATAGAATTTCATCAAACAATACAGTAAGGGTATTGATTCTAATGATTCATTACACATTTTAGCTGGTCACTTGGTCTGCAGCCTTTGAGGTAACAAGTTAAAGTAGATAGTATAGACAAAAGCCAGACAAAAGCCTATACATTTGTACAACAAGCATAAACTCCATTAGTATGCCCAAAATTCTAGGTTCACACTTCACATTAAAGGGGGTGACTGTTAATGTAAAGTATAGTACACTGTTAATGTAAAGTATAGTACACAATGGAGGGAGCATTGATGCCAAAGCTGCTAGGCTTGTTGTACTCCATTGGATAAATGGATAACATTAGAGCCATGTGAACTGTGAAGCCCAAGAACATGTTCCTTCTCATTATTCAATTCTAATTCCCAACTAAAGCAACACCACAATTACTCTGTCTCTTAGTTAGGACCTTAATATAATATAAAGTGTCCTCTCAGTAGGTGATAGGCAAGGGTAATACTTAGTTCCGGAGCAATGCTCCGGGCTCTCACAAAATGAGCTGTGTGGGGCCTACCCACTCTAACGTGTTAAAATTGGCATTTCAAATAGAGGATTCCATTAAAATTGTCCAAAAATGAAAATGCACAACCTGTTCTGTTTGCAATTATGTAAGGTAGTTAGCTTTTATACTTCTTCAGTTGTTTTACATTTTTGCAAATTCAAATTTAATTTTTTGTGTTTTTGGTTTCTTATAAATATAATATAGAAAAACAACAGTACCAACAAAAATAGTATTTATTTATAGAGTAAATAATTGAGGAGACCCAGCTTTCTAATCTGTCTTGACTCTTTGTAACAATTGAGTTATCAAAATTAGATCTATGCAAGTTGAGAAGATAGAGCCCACCCCACATGATATTAAAGCAAAAATGAGTTCATTATCAGCCACAGGGGCCGCTCATTATCAGTGTATTACGTACCCACGACCACGATTTTCAATTAAATCAATTAAATTCAAAAAACCAGGGAATCTATGCTGTAATGCGTGGGTTTAGACAACTTTATTTTTTAATTTCATAAAAATAATGTAGGGTCGCTTTGGAAAGAACAAGGAACATATATTTTACTACCATTAATTGAATATTATATAGTGTTTACAAGTTGGCTTTAGTTTTATAAAGCAATTTTCAAAAAGCTCGTTTGGCTGTGTTTGTCAATATGATGTTGATGAGTTAGGAGTCCTTTCAAAAGGTATACAAGGTTGCAACTAGTGTAATTGTAGTCGCTTGCCTTGGAAAATTATTCAGCTCTTTGGCTTGTATAACTTTACCGGCCCAGCAATTTTAAGAAGCATATTGCTTAACAATTCTAAACAGCAATTCATTAACCTTTTTTTTTTTTTTTTTTTTTAATGTAAGTTTGATCGAAAATACCAAAGTGCTTACTGTTAAGCTGCGTCCTGACAGACCAAGATAAGAGAGAGAGAGAGAGAGAGAGAGAGAGAGAGAGAGAGAGCACATAGGAGTAGTATTTGAAATTTTGAATAACTTTGAAAGACCTACAAATTTACAAAACTTCGAGAAAAGAAATACACAGATTTCCTAAAATGGCAAGCTCGTAGAAGCTTAGAGTCTAGAGATGTCTAATGTAGGTCCAAATGTGTCTTGAGTCGTAACTGTTGATGTCTCAAGTTGTATTTGAAGATCATTATTGAAGACGCAAAAGACTGTTCAAGAAAAGCTCAAGAATCTACTTTGTATGCTGCCTCAATTGCAGCTTGATTAGGTCTGATACCAATCGAAAGAAACATTTAGACCCCGATTGATTTCTTTAATCCAAATTATCAACTTGATTAATTAAACTAATTATGCAATGGATGTCTATTAAAAGAATGATGAACACAACCATATTGATGTGTTAATTTATTTTCTGCCACTTTTTTTTTTTTTTTTTTTGAATTTCGATATGGTTATGCCTACTATTCTCTAAAGTGAAATCCATTGCATAACGTGTTTAATAAATCAAGTAGGTAATTTGGATAAACACTTCATTTGTTTCGTTGTAAAATATTTTCAAACTTACATCGAAAACATTTTTAGGTGTTTGGTATGATCAAAATTGTCAGGAACAAACTACCAAAATTGGTGCCTCCTAGCCACCAGAGTGTTGGCCCAGGCCACCGATCAACAACCTAGCCACCAAATGGGAGTGGAGAGCCACTATATGTTTTTATAAAATGTTTTACCAATTTTTTTTTTAGTAAAACATTTTACAAAAGATTTTACTGTCAATGAAAAATATTTTCAAGTTTAACCAAATTTTATAATGAAAAAAAAAATGCTGAAATTATTTTCCTAAAAACATTTTCCAATGAAACAAACAGAGTGTTAAAGAAATCAACTAGGGTCTATATTTTTTCTTTCATCTAATAATGAATTAGCCTTAAAATTAAATCTTGTAATTGTTTAGGAATTTGTAGTTGATATCAAATGTGTTTGTTTAAATTTAATCCCGAAGTTGATTTTACAATAGAATTAATCAATTATGTAATTTTTGACAACCAGTTAAATTTCACAGAGTAGATAAGTCACCAAAAACAATGAAGCAATAAAGTAAAGTACACAACCATATTATGACGAAGTGGAAAACTCAAGGACAACAATCCAAGAGAAAATCTACTACAAAGGTTACCAAACCCCAAGAAGAAATTCGCTAATAGGATCAAATTTTATATAATTGAAAAATATTCATAGTTGTCAAAACGTGTGTTAGAAAATTTAAACTTCGGTTGATAGAATTAATAAGTTTTAAATCTAAGTTGTTAATTAGATTTATTATTAATAAACATTGTTAAAACAAACAAACAAACAAACATTAATATCATGTCAATATTATGCAGCGGAAAAAAAAAAAATAAGACAAGATATGATGACCTAGGAAAACTAATGAAATAAACTAGTTTTACAGTAAAAAAGCAATCCATTATAGTAAAGAGAAGTTTCAGATCTAGTACAAAACATTTGTTCCTAGACTCTACTATCCCCATAGATGAACTTACAGCAAAAACCTTATATCGCTTCAGAATTTCTGAACTCTACAATATATGAATGCCACCTTTTTTGCATGGATCCCAGTACGTGAATAACCAATGATGCACAACTCCCAGTACATGATTAGCACACCAACTTGAAGAAAATTGTTGGCTGTGAAGTTCTTTACTTCATCAATAATGAAGATTAAGAAGCACTTGGTTATAAAACTCTAAGGCGCAAAGACGTAGTAGCTTCTTTCAAAGAGAATAAGGCATCAGTCACCTTTTGCATATATTCTCCTTGTATTCTCTTATGTGACGACCTCTAAAATAAACGTTATATATATCTAGAGTTGTGAGAAAAGAAACCATACACAAATACATAAGCATAGGCCGAAAATTAGATCTAAAAAACTAATTTTTGTAATTATCGATAGATACCTTGATAGATAGTATCTATTGAGCCTAATTAAACCTTGATAGATAGCTATCTGTCGAGCAGCTGCCAAGGTTTAATGAACAACACTTTTCACAATTGATTCTTGGACAGACTTGCAAGGTTTTAACACTTGGACTTGAAACAAGGTTTCTTGAAGTATCAAACACATCCTAAATCTACCAAATTACAAGTAAAGTGTATTTTGTCAAAGAATTAGTCAATTACATAAAATAGTGACATATATTCCTAACATGTAAAATACATATATCCTAACAATCTCCTAATTTGGCAATCCGTGACAAAACCACAACAAACAAATGAACATATGAGAGAAGTCATAAATCACTCAACTCATATTCACTTGTTGAATACAATAAAATCTATTCTAACATAAACTCTTGAAAAACTTTGCAAGAAGAGAGTTCATGGCAAGAAGATTTTGACAACTTGTATTTCTGAAACACTTTAAATAAAACTCATCAAGGCATCTTAGTGTGAAACAGAAATAATAGATTGCATACAAGAAATAAGAAACATGTACATAAAGAAAGAAAAGAAACAACAAATGTGTTAGGTTATAAAGATTTAGGAATTTATGTATTTAGAACTCTAATTTGTATTGTTGGCAAACCATGATCAAAACAGGTTATTTAGTCTTGTTTAGACGTGCTCAAAGTTGTAATATTTATGTAAAGTTGGAACAAGCTGATGCAGGATTTAATAGTGCTTCTCGGCCTGGTTCGATCGATCGAAACTTAGGCTCGATCAATCGAAAATCGGGTGAGATGCATTTTTACTGCATAATTCCAACTCAGCCCTAACTTCTAAAATGTTTAGCGTTTTATGTTTTTGTCCTAGGTATATAAGGTAAACTCTAGCCACATTTTAGAGGTTGCTCATATTGCTGTTTTGTGTAAATCTCTTGTGAGATCTAGAGGAGCTTTCCTTTACACAAAGCTTAGGGTTTTCAAGGAGGAGATGTTATCTACACCTTGATGATCAACTCAGTTGCTGTCATTGAAGCTTAAAGAAAAACAAGCGTGGGTGCTTGTACTTGCTGGAAAATCCAAGAAAGAAAGAGTTCGTGGTCTTAGAACTTGCACACGATCGTGTTAGTAAGTTCTACTGGTGGGTAGCAATAAGAAGTCAAGTGTGGGGGCTTGTAATCTTATTGTATGAATTTCGATTCTTTTAAGATAGTGGATTCAAGTTTACCTTAAGGAAAACTAGATCAAATCCTCCCCAGGTTTTTACCGTGTGGTTTCCTGGGTCATCATATCATTGTGTTATTTACTTTTTCGCTACTTTATATTCTTGATATGATTGTTTGATTATGATAACCTAAATTGGCATAATTTGACTAAGTTAATCGCTTGGCTAATTAATTAGGTTAATTTGGTTGGGTTAAGGGGTCTAAAAATCGTTCAACATGTAAGGGTAGGTGAAGAAAACATATATCATCATCATATATATATCAAAGATAAACATAATGTATATAAACATGGTCATAAGACCAGTGTACAAGAAGAAGGAGGTATGCACTCTCCCTAATAAGATGAAACACATCTTCCCCTTATATAGGCATGTATTTCTCCTCCTAACATGTAGAATCTTAAAAAAATAAAAAAATAAAAAAAATAAAAAAAACCCACAAATTCTCCATCTTTTTGTCATGATTGACAAAGGGTACAAAATGCTAGAAAATTTCACCCGAGAAATATAAAGATGATCAAGGAGGCACAAGAAATCCATATAAATGCATGAATGTGATAAAACAAGATGTTATGGATGACAAGATAAAAGAAAGATGAAAAAACATGTGAAAAAAACTGTATGCAAGAGGATTTCGATAGATCGAGAAGCTGTTGAGCAGCTATCAAGCAGAAGCCAACCTCGATGGATCGAACAGCTATCGAGCATCTATCGAGCAATCAGAAGGTTTCTCAATGGATAGAGAATCTATCGAGAAGCTATCAAGAATGCGATAAAAAGAAGATCAAAGGGCTCGATAGATAAACCAGCTGTCGAGAGGTATTGAAAAAGCTGTCGAGATTGCTTAAAACCAGTTTTTCAAAGAAGAGAAAAATACAGACATGAATGCAATCAAACATGCAACTTAACAAAGGATCCAAATAACATTTTAAATTTTCAAAATCATCTTTCAACAAAAAATGTTAAGCACATAGATCCCAAAACACACATAGACACTAAACAAGTCTAATCAATTTTATATTTTAAAAATAAGTCAAGATAATTTAGTGAGCATACAATAACACAAGTATTCTTTATGATGGCCAAATCATATTGTACCTGCACATGTATCAAAAGTAGTAAAGAATATTGTGTGTTATGTGTGAAAAATATCGCAAGATTGTATAAGTGTATACATGTTATAACAATTTGAGATATGAGAAAATTACTTTAACTTACACATAATCATAACTGTTTGATGGGGACTATCACCTTCGAAGTACATCTTATAACTTCCACATCTCCTAGAACACACACTTGCAATCATATAAAGCATTTTGATCTTTTTGCTTTTTGTTTTTCTTTGCATATTTTTTTTTTTCTTTTGATAAACATATCATGTATAGGCATATAAGAGATAGAAAAGAAATACCCAATGATGTTAAGCATTTGACATTACTCTTTTCCTATGCCGAAGCATACAAATGTCATCAACATTGCACTTTTGCTATGTCGAAGCATACAGATGTCATTTCATGATTAACAAGTAACAGTGGTGAGATAGTTATTTATGTCTTTCTCTTAGGATTTTCTAGTCATTCCCGTCAAAAAGAGTTATATGAGTGTTAAGTACAAGAGATTACTTAATCTTATTCATCATAAACACGAATAACAAAGCTCACTTACTTAGTTGTGTATAGAGATGTTCATCTAAGCTACAAAAAATACAAAATTTAGAAAATTTTGTTTCAATGGCCATCTGAGGTACATAAGTACCAATGTACACTAACACACTGTTTTTGTATTTTTTTTATTTTTCTCTTTTATTTTGAAAACCAACAAAATAAAGACTAAACAACCAAACAAAAATAGACAAATAATCATGAAGGTATGAAGAAAGATGCATATGCAAGAAGGCATGATAGAAAGATGCAAATGCATAAAAGTATGATTCCAAAAACATATAAGAAATCAAGCAAAGAGAGTCCTATTTTAGATAGAAAAAATTAAAGTAGAGGACAAATAGAAAAGATAATTAAGTCTTAGGCTCCTTTCTCATCCACACAGCATGAGTTTTTGGCCATGAAGATGAAAAAGCACACGTCTTAGTATGTCTACTAAAGGACATAGAAGAATTAGAATTCTTTTGAAATTGAGTTAAAAAGTTCAAAACTTTTAATAACTCTCCAAACAAAGGTGTAGGTCCTTGAGAGGAAACCTGTGACCATTTGGACACTTGCTTTCAAGAATACAACTTAAAGCAATTAGGATGGATGTATTCAGAAACACCATAATGGTCACAAACATGAGGTCTAACAAAAGATTTAGAATTAGCCAAATTAGTTTTAGATTTCATACATTTATCACCTTTCTCAGATTGAGGCACAAATACGATCTTTGATCCAGAAGTCGTGGAATAGGAGGGGCCGGAGGAGACAGCATATCCTAAGACAGTCTTATCAGAACTAGGCTTTTGAGCACTCAATACCTCATCAAGCTTTGCACTAGACATCCTCTCTATCTGAGTTCTAGCTTGACTAAGCTCAATCTTAAGATTCTTGACCTTCACTTCCAATGAGGTGTTCTCCACAATAAGAGTCTCAACTAACTTTGTAGTCTCATCTAGTTTGACTAATAGATCAGCTTTTTCAGTTTTTACCTCATTAAGCTCTTTTCTGCAAAGATGAGAAATCTTTTCAGATTTTATAAATTCAGTGCATAGCTTATCATAGGCTTTCTGAATAGTCAACTTCTTAGTTACTTCATCATCAAAAGAATCCTCACTGTCACTAACACTCTCCACAATCACCTTATCAGTTGTAGCAGCAAAAGTTATAAAGTAACCACATTCATCCACAAACTCATCAGAAGAGTCATTCTTAGTATCACTCCAAGTAGCAACCAACTCTTTATCTTTAGAGCTCTTTGCCTTTTCCTTCATAAGGTAGTTTGAGCACTCTATCCTCATATGACCAAAACCTTTGCACTCATAGCACTAGATAAGGAGTTTCTCATTCTTACCCTTCTTAGAGGATTTAGATTTCCTAGAAGGTTTGCCTATACCCTTTTTCCTAAATTGAAGAAGTTTAATAATCTCATCAGTTATGAAGGTTAGATCCTCATCCTTATCTTCATCTTCAAAGTCCTCAATCTTTTCTTCTATACCCTTAAGAGCCAAGTTTCTACTCTTTCCACCATTTCCCATTAAACCTAATCTCATCTTATAGGTTTGAAGGTTCCCTATAAGCTCAGTCAAAGGAATTTGATTAATATTCTTCACTTTTTCAATGGTAGTGATCTTGGCATGGAATCTTTCAGAAAGGGACCTAAGGATTTTCCTAACAATTTGGGTTCCATAATAGATTCTCCAAGATTGAAGGTAGAATTCACAATGTTCTTGAGTTTAGCATAGAACTCATCAAAGGTCTCATCCTCATCCATCCTTATTTCTTCATAACTACTAGTGAGTCTTTGAAATTTCATAGTCCTTACTGCCTTGGTACCTTCATAGGTGGTCTCAAGAATGGTCCATGCTTCCTTGGCAACTTTTGTGGATGATACTTTCTTGAATTCCTCATTGGTAACTCCATAAAACAGAGCATTCAATTAGAGTTTACTTACTTTGATACCACTTGTTGGGAAATTTAGACCCCGGTTGATAGAATTAACAAATTTTAAAACCAAGTTGTTAATTATATTTATTGAACAATTTTTAGACCCCTAAACACAATCGGATTAACCTAGTTAATTAATCAAGTGATTAACTTAGTCAAATTATGCAAATCTACATTATTACAATCAAACAATCATATCAAGTATATAGTAGCGGAAATATAAATAACACAAAGATATGATGACCCAGGAAAATCAAACCGGTACAAAACCTAAGGACGATTTAACCTAGTTATCCTCAAGGTAAACTTGAATCCACTATAGAAAGAATTGAAGTTTTACAATAAGACTTAGACCACTAACATCTTATTACTACCCACCAATAGAAACTTACTAATACGACCACGTGCAAGCTCCGAGACCACAGACTCCTTCTTTCTTGGATTCTCCAGTAAGTACAAGCACTCCCACTTGTGTATCTTTAAGCTCTTATGGCAGCAACTGAATAATCATCAAGATCTTGAAGAAATCTCCTCTTGTTAATCCTAAGCTTGTGTGAAGGAAAACTCTTCACAAATCTCATAAAAGATTCACAAACAACAATATGAGCAACATCTAAAACGTGGCTAGAGTTTGCCTCATATACCTAGGACAAAAACATAAAACCATAAACGTTTTAGGAGTTAGGACTGAGTTAGAAATTTTGCAGAAAAGACACATCTACTCGATTTTCGATTGATCGAATCTAAGCTTCGATCAATTGAGTCAGGCTGAGATGCACAGTGAATTCTACATCAGCTCGATTCCAACTTTACATAAACAACACTACTTTGAGCAAGTTTAAACAAGACTAAATAACTTGTTTTGATTATGGTTTGTGAACAATACATATTAGAGTTCTAAATACATGAAATCCTAAGTTTTTAGAACCTAACAAACTCCCCTTTTGGCAATCTGTGACAAAACACAATTAAAAGCTCAAAGTTTACAAAATAAAGTCCTTTACATAACAAAACCAATCATAACTACTATCAATCAGTTGCAAGTATAGACAACAGCTCAATTGAATCAACCTATATTTCCTGAAATACTTAACAAACGCATAAACACATGTGTGGAAAATACAAGTAAACAAAATAAATTCTTGATTTCACCAAAACACAAAATAAAGACATATATCAAAGGAATAACCAAAAAATATAAGTCAATAAGCAGTGAAACAAGAAACAAAATAAATGTATCTCCTCCTAACATTAATAGCCCAACAAAAATACATCTAGAGCCAAAAGAATGTAAATACAAGATGCAGCTTCTACATACAATCTAATCACCACAGGCTCCACAGAAACAAAAACTCCCCCTATCAGCAAAAACTCTACAAGTTAATCCAAAAGTTACTCTCCCTTTTTGTGATGGAATGCCAAAGGGCAATCATAATCCATCATCAAAAGGAGGTGGCGAAGGAGATCCTCTGAAATGTGTCAACTCTGCACGCAAAGCATGAACCTCATCGAGCAAGTCCACCAAAATCTGTCCATGAGCCACCTGAATAGTCAAGACATGATCCAACATACGTAGAATGTCTGAATCATCCGAAGTAGTCGGTGGAGGAACATCTGCAGCAGCAGCACCTGACGCCTCGGCTTGTGCATCATCTATAAAAAAGGAAAGAGGGGGAACAACACCAAAAGATTGAACACAAGGAGGTCTCAAATCTGCAGCCCCTAGACGAAGAAAAGAGGCACCTATGGGACCAATAATATGTACGGGCTCAGACGCGGGGAAACCATCTAAACCTAAAAACAACAAAATCCTATGAATGAAGATAGGATAGACAAGAGCGTGACCAACAACACTACTCCTATGAATCTCATTCAAAGAACGAAGAAACAAATGAAGAAAAGAAATAGAAGCACCAGAGACAAAGGCATATAAAAATACACATCTCTCAAGAGAGATGGTGTGAAAATGAGAAATAGGCCATAAAGAATGACATGCTATCCTAAGAAAAAGATAGGTAGTCTCAGGGAGCTCAACAGACATGATCTGAGGATTAGAACCCCACTGGATAGAAGACCTAGTGATGTATGACATAATATCATCAAGGAGTGGATACTCCTCATAAAGATAGTCAGGCTACCTAATGACTGGGACCCCAAGAGCCTCAGCCACTACCCTAGGGGTAATGGTGAACTCAACACCTCATATCCAACTCTGAACAAGGATGTTGGAATCATAGATGTGGCAAGAGAGGTTCGAATAGAACTCTCTAATCAAGGCGATCGAAGGTGGATGGTCTATCTCCAACAAGGACAACCATCCTTGACTCTCAAAGTTTTCCCTAATGGTAGGATCTAACTCATCTAGAAGAACAGAACGCTCAGCTCAAATTTTTTCTCTTACTGTTTAGCTTATCAAAGGCCTCTCTGCTTTTTTCATTCCTAAACAACTCACTCTTAGAGGGAGACTCAAAAGAAGTGGAGGTAGTCTTATGGGCTCTAGTCTTCCTAGGTATGGTGCTAAGTAAAGGACAAAGACACAAAGCAGTACCAAAAGAACAAAAAGAAAAAAAACCAAGGGCAGACTACAAGTTATCACAAAATAGATATAGATCAAAAATATATATGAAGCATGAACAATTTAAATATCATGATGCATGCTCTAATGCAATAAAACTAGGTTCAATTTAAGTTCAAATTCACAAAATTGGCTTAAGCATAGAGTTTCTAACAAAAACCCCAAAAATTTGAAAACCACTTGTATGTTTTTAAAGAAATTTGATCAATTGATCATCACACAAGTTAGAAAATAGATTAGAATGATCAATTACATCAATCCAACAAGCCAATTTCATCAATTTTAACCAAATTGAACAAAAACCCCAAATTGGATATATTAAAGCCCTAGAAAATCCAATTTCTCATAAACTACAAAATTGATCAAATTAAACATCATAGATTATGTTTATAACATACAATAACAAAAACCCATTGATCAATTGTGAAAGACAAGATCAAAAACACCAAAAACCACAAAATTTTCATAGGTCCGAAAATATCACTTAAATGCATGGATTTATGCATGAAATCATGAAAATAAATGAAAAAGAAAGGGTATAATGGACATACCGGTGTTGGAAGAGGAAAAACTTGCAAAAAAATGGTCGAAAATGACAAAAATTTGATGATTGTGCTTTGCCGAGTCGGAGAGAGAGAGAGAGAAAAGTTGAAAAACTTTTAAAAAAGTGAAGTTGAACAAGTCAAACCTAGGTTTTTTAAAAACCTTATTCACGATTTTCAATTGATCAAAAATCAATTTCGATTGATCAGATCAGACAGAGGCTCACTTTAATTTTCAATCGCAATTTCAATTGATCGAAGAACAGATTTGATCAATCGAAATTGTAAAAAAATGAATTTTTGAAAATCAACAGAATTTAATGCAACCTCTCCTTAAAGCATTGAAAATTATGTATAACATGCATGAGTATGAGATGAAATGATTTTCACAAACCCAAGATTTAAACCCAGTTTTCCAAAATTAAGATTTTCAAACAAACTCCCTTTGAATTCTCAAGCAACAACTCTGTTTTGCATAAAACTCAATGTATTTTCAAACTTGGTTGGTTAAACTAAAAACACACACAATAACATGTATAAAGTTTAGCAAAGAGTAACTTGTGTAGTGTGTGTAACTAGCAAAAACTTGAGATACATGTGAGGTGATATGTGAATAGAAATCAATCACAAAGTCTACAAAATTCGTCACATAGAATTTAAAAGAGACTATCACCTAAAGAGTTACATCATATAACTCCCACATCTCCTAGAACATAAGCTTGCAATCATGTAAGTTTCTTCAATTTTGCCTCATAATATGCACACCAATTTTAATTTATTCAAAAACTTATTAAAAAACTAGGATAATGTATACACCAATTTTAATTATATGATTTGACATCAAGCCTAATAGTACACACCAATTTTAAGCATTAAGCAATTAAACTAAGGCTCACCTTATGTTCTTTTTGTGCATGTACTACATTTTCTCGAGCATAGAATCTTACGATATGCACTAAGGTGTTCATGATTGGCTAGTAAATAGTAATGAGATGGTTATTGATGCCTTTCTCAAAAGGTTCAAGTCTGACAATCAAAGACATGTGACTTCAAGATCAAGACAAAGTAATCAAAAACCATAAACATCTTTCCCACACAACATGCATTACAAAGTTTCAGCTAGTAAAGTGCAATAGATAAGCTCATCAAAGCTAAATAAGGTACAAAGACATGTTATGTAAAAATAAATTGACCAACCTTGTTTTCAAAAACCAAGAAAGTAAATACAAAACATAATTTGCTTCTTCTTTTTTATTATTAAAAAAAGAAAAAAAAAATAGTCCTAGAATGAAATGTATGAATGTTATGCAATACAAATTCTAGAAACAAAAAGGTAAAAGAAACCAAAGAACAAAGGTCACAAAAGATAGAGTAATGAAGCATAAGGATCATGTCAAAAAGACTCAATTAGATCAAGCCTTTTGCATCCAAAACCTCTTAGATGCATTACAAGCATTGGAGTTCATATTCACATTAAAGTGATTTCCAACTCCGGGATTGGAATAAAGGTTTAGAGCCTTTACCAATTCACTAATAAGTGTCATAGGATCTTGTGCTTGAGACACAGGCACTTTCGGCTTATTTGTTCACTTAGCTGCTTGCAGCTTATAACAATTTGGACGAATGTGTCCAGACTTTCTACAAAAAATGACAAACCCAAACAGGTTTACCATGCATCTTGTCCTTAGTAAGGGTAGACTCCTTAAGTTTAGATTCTTTCAGATCAACCCTAATCTTCCTAGGAGGTGTGACCTCTATAAGTTTAGCAGTCTCACTCACAACCTCACTCACAGGGAGTTCAGAGGAAGAAGAAGGAACAAACTTTGTGGAATTTGGTGCAGTCACAAAGATGCTTTCAACAAAACCTAATCTAGATTTGTCAGAAGGAGCCTTTTGAACACTTAGCATTTGATCAAGTTTAAAACTAGCAGATCTAGCAATAGATAAATCATATTCCAAAGATTTAATTTTATCAAGCAAGAACATATTCTCAGTTTTCACATTGTTCAAAAGATCATTAGCATCAACCAAATTAGCAAGCAAATTTTTCTTTTCAAGCTCAAGAGAAGCAATTTTCTTTAAGCCTAATTCAACATTCATGGCACCCTTTGCATTTGCAGTAACTTTGCAAAGTTTACTGTAGGCTTCTTGAAGACTTGCATCCTTAGAAAGTTCTTCATCAGAAAGGTTCTCTTCAACAAATACACTTTCATTGACTATAGCAGTAGCAATGAAAGTAATGAAGTTTCCATCCTCGTCACATCCAGACTCATCATCAGAAACTTCATTATCACTAAGGGTTACAGTCATAGCCTTCCCCTTAGACCTCAAGTATTTGGGATATTCAGATTTCATGTGACCATACCTTTGACATCCAAAACACTGAGAACCTAGAGAATTGTTTGAAGATTGACTAACTTTTGCTCTAGGTTTTTCATTGTTATTAACCTTAGTGTGATTATTCTTCCTAAAGTTTCTAGGTTCAGCATTGTTTGTACCTCTTGCCTTTCTATTACTATTCCTAAGAAAGTTTCAAAGTTCTTGGCAAGATAAGCAATCTCTGTAGCAAAGAGCTCATCATCAAATCCACCAACATCAACATCATCAACTGACTTAAGAGCCATTGACTTGGATTTGTCAGTTTTGGGTAGGTCCAACTCATAGGACTGAAGAGATCCTACAAGTTCATCTACAAGGATGGAGTCCACATTCTTGCTCTCAGTGATGACAGTCACTTTGGGTCTAAAGTCCTCAATCAAAGATCTAAGAATTTTCCTAACAATTTTAGGTTGATCATAGATTTCACCCAAATTATATGCAGAATTAACAATGTCATTTAGTTTAGCATAGAATTCATCAAAAGATTCATCCTTAGACATCCTAATACTTTCAGATCTAGATGTTAACTGTTGCAACTTATTAATTTTAACTGCCTTAGTGCCTTCATGCACAGTTTGGAGGATTTTCCATGCAGTGTGAGCAACCTCAACATTAGAGATTCTCTTAAATTTCTCCATAGAAACAGCGTTAAAGATGACATTCATAGTTTTGCTATTGAACCCAGCTGCTTCTTTTTGAAAAGTTTGCCACTCATTCATAGGAGTAGTGGGCTTCTCCCATCCATAATCAACGGAGTTCCAGACTCTCTTATTAATTGATTTTAGGAATACTTTCATCTTTACTTTCATTATTCCCATCAAAGTGAGGAGGAATATCCAGAAAGTGTCTGTGTTTCATGACAACAAGGGTCAAGGATTATCTCAGAGATCAAAAGATCTATAACAAGAGAGCTACCTGCTCTGATACCACTTGAATAGTTTTTAGACCCCTTAACACAACCGGATTAACTTAGTTAATTAGCTAAGTGATTAACTTAATCAAATTATGCAAATCTAGGTTATCACAATCAAACAATTATATCAAGTATATAGCAACAGAAATATGATATAATGACCCAGAAAAATCAAACCGGTAAAAAACCTGAGGAAGATTTAACCTAGCTATCCTCAAGGTAAACTTGAATCTACTATAAAAAGAATTGAAGTTTTACAATAAGACTTAGGCCACTAACATCTTATTGCTACCCACCAGTAGAAACTTACTGACACGACTACGTGCAAGCTCCGAGACTACGGACTCTTTCTTTCTTGAATTTTCTAGCAAGTACAAGCACCCCTGCTTGTGTATTTTTAAGCTCTTATGGTAGCAACTGAATGATCATCAAGATCTTGAAGAAATCTCTTCTTGATAATCCTAAACTTGTGTGAAGGAAAGCTCCTCACAGATCTCACAAGAGATTCACATAAATAATAATATAAGCAACATCTAAAACGTGGCTAGGGTTTGCTTTATATACCTAGGACAAAAATATAAAATCCTAAACATTTTAGGAGTTAGGGCTGAGTTGAAAATTCTGCAAAAAAAATGCATCTGCCTGATTTTCGATTGATCGAGTCTAAATTTCGATCAATCAAGCCAAGCCGAGATGCACAATGAATTCTGCATCAGCTTGATTTCAACTTTACATAAACAACACTACTTTGAGCAAGTCTAAATAAGACTAAATAACTTGTTTTGATCATGGTTTGCCAACAATACATATTAGAGTTCTAAATACATGAAATCCTAAGTCTTTAGAACCTAACATTTATTATTAATAAATATTGTTAAAACAAACAAACATCAATATCATGTCAATAATATACGGCGGAAAAAAATAAATAAAACAAGATATGATGACCCAAGAAAATCAATGAAACAAACTAGTTTCATAGTAAAAAACCTGAGAAGAAACCTTCCCGAAAAGCAATCCACTATAGTAAAGAGAAGTTTCAGATTTAGTACAAAACCTTTGTCCCTAGACTCTACTATACCCGTAGATAAACTTACAGCAGAAACCTTCTACCACTTCAGAACCTCTGAACTCTTCAATATATGAACACTACCCTTTTTGTACATATCCCAATATATGACTAACTAGTGATGCACAGCTCCCAATACGTAACTAACACACCAATTTGAAGAAGATTGTTGGCTGCAAAGTTCTTCATTTCATTAACAATGAAGATCAAAAAGCACTTGGTTACAAAATCCTAAGGCGCAAAGATGTAGTAGCTTCTTTCAGAGAGAATAAGGCATCAGTCACCTTTTGCATATATTCTCCTTATATTCTCTTATATGACAACCTTTAAAATAAGCTTTATATATGTCTAGGGTTATGAGAAAAGAAACTCTACACAAATACATAAGCATGGGCCGAAAATCAGATCTGAAAAACTGATTTTCATAATTATTGATAGATACCTCAATAGATAATATCTGTCAAGCTTCATTAAACCTCAATAGATAGCTATCTGTTTAGTAGCTGTTGAGTTTTAATGAACAGCACTTTTCACACTTGATTCTTAGAGAGACTTGCATGACTTTAACATTTAGACTTGAAACAAGATTTCTTGAAGTATCAAACACATCCTAGATCTACCAAATTACAAGTAAAGTGTGTTTTGTCAAAGAATTAGCCAATTATATAAAATAGTGATATATGTTTCTAACATGTGAAACACATATGTCCTAACAACATGAATCATATTATGAATCAATTTTTTATTTTTATGTATTGTGTATCATATTGTAAAATACACAAAATCTTAATAAAATTATATATATATATATATATATATATAAGGCATATTTTTTATAAATTCGAATTATTCCAATTACATGTAAAATACACAAAATCTTAATAAAATTATATATATATATATATATATATATAAGGCATATTTTTTATAAATTCGAATTATTCCAATTACAAGGCTAATTTAATCATCACTTAAGTAACAATTTTAAAATAAAAATAAAAAATCTAACTAAATAACTCAAATTATCACATGTTTATAACATACATATTCAAATTGATTAAACTCAAAAGTGATAATATATAACATATAAGCAAAAATAATACTTTCTTTTCATCGTATTCATCATCTTGCCTAATCAACTCCATCTAAGCCAATGTTATCATCATGTTCATCATCTTGCAAAATTAGTTCTTCATTGAGATTTTTTTCTTCATCATCAACATCTACTATCTCTTTTTGTATTTTATTTTAATAAAATTTTCTTTTAAATTTATTCTTCGCATTATAGTTTCTAGCTTATAGACTCGTGAAAATAATATGAAAAATATAATTATATTATCAATTAATACCTTATTCATAGTACAGAAAAAAAAATTGCAAATACAGAAGTGAAGTGTCCAGTGTGCAATCCAAATTTTGTAGGAGAAAGGAGACAGGGAAAACAGATGACCATGTTATTTTATTGGGTTCAATCAAGTAGCTTTATAATTTTGTGATAAAAAAAGTATAATAACTTGTTGGACTAAAATAAAAACACAAATTTTAACAAAAATTCATTTTAAACTCACATGTCTATGTATCATACGATATGTGTGATTTTACAATACGATTCATACAATACGCACCTATATATAGTATGATTCATGAGCACTTATGATATACCCTTATAATATAAAACTTTTTTGTACATGATAAGATATGAGCGAATCATATGATACTAAGAACTATAAATATACCCATGTTCCAAATTGTTACATCCAATAGTGACTTACATGACTATAAGCAACTCCAACCCAATTGGACTCTCTATTCTAAATTCCTTCATACGAACTTCCAATTTGTCACTCTAAGGACCACCTTGATTATTTGATCTCCGCTGTAACAATGGGATGGCGGCTCTATGACTCAAACTTCTGATCTCAACAACAAGATACAACTCAAAGAATATATCTTCTATGCTCATGGGTACAGTAGATGGAGGCTAAGGTCCTCATTACTTAGAGTTTTTCACGAACCTTTTAAATTGCTTTGCCAAATAAGCAACATCAAATGAACATAACTCATCATCAAAAGAATTTGTTTCATCAACAATTTTTAAAGCGGTAGACTTTTGTTTACTAGTTTTGGGAAAATCTAGTTCATAAGTCCAAAGAGATCCAAATAATTCCTCAACAAGAATAGTGTCAATGTCTTTGCTTTCAATGATAACAGTCACCTCAAGTCTAAAATCCTCTGTTAAGGATCTCAAAATCTTTCTAAAAATTTTAGGATCATCATAAGTTTCTCCTAAGTTGTAAGCAAAATTCACAATGTCATTTAACTTGACATAAAACTCATCTTCAGACATTTTTATGTAAAATAATTTTGTTCAAGTCAGATACAACATCAGTATTTCATCAGATCACATAAGACATAAACTAACAGACAAAGACTGAGGGACAAAAATTAGAACATTTTACAAAGTTTAGAAAAGAAAAGTGAATTTCTAAAAGTTCAATGACAAAAGGCAAACTTTTGTGATAGGTTAGAAACAAACATGATATTTTAAACTTAATTTTATGTGTTTTTTTTTTAAGAAATAATTTTATGTTATTAAATGTTGATAAGAACTCACTTATATCACATAATATTACAAGATATTATAAACCATAGTTAAAAAATAATTGCAAAACAAGAAATAGGAAAAAAAAAAAAAAAGGCCACGGAAAAAAAAATTAAACTGATTGCTGTGAGATTTTGAGTCAAACCCAGCTAATGGATAAAAACTGTGTTCTCTTTTTGGGATGCCCAACACATCCTTCTTCTTTTGTGCAATAGTCTAGACACCTAAACTCGTGCATATCCTAATTATTTTTATCCCTTCTTGTTTCTTATTTTACGTCTTTTATAAAACTATGATCACTTCAGTCTTCAAAAAATAAAATAAATAAATAAGAGATTGATGTTAAAGACAATCAAGTATTTTACAATATCTAGTGAAGATTTACTGAGATCTAATAGTTCTTGCTGAAATTTAATTGCTTATTTATAAAGATAAGCATCATCCTTCATTTTCATTTTGATAAATATTTCATAAATCCACTTTTTGTAAACCTGTGGCATAGTTTAATAGTTGACCTGTAAATCTTAATTTTAATCCATATGTTCTTTTTGTCAATCAACATATATAAAACTAACGAGACTGTTTTTAACGTGGAATGCATGTAATTATTTATAGTATAGTAATATTCTGTTCTAATGGAAGAGAGAACTATTATAATAAATGGCAATCATATTTGAAATAACTTGAATAAGAAAAAAGAAAAATATGTTACTTTGTTAATAGACAGATTAAAATAGGACTGCAGTTTTCCTTTTATTATTATATTAGGAAAATGGATTCTTATGTCTACAGAATTAAGGAAGTGCTCATCATACAATGATTGGTCCAAAAACAATTATCCTAGGATTATGTATTTCTATTATTTAAATCTTTCATAGTCAATATAGAAAAGACATAAAATATAACAGAAAGTACTTATTTTTAATTCTTCAACATAACTACTAACCTAAGCCAATGAAAAAAGTCTTCATGCTATTATATAATTTCTGTATATTTAAAAGAAAGGATGAAACATTATATATTTTCTTTCCGATAACTTTGTAACTCAATAATATTTAAATGAAGGTAGTTAAATTTTGAAATCAGTGAATAAAAAACTTATCACTGGCTTGTGCCAACAAAGCAATCTTTCCTATTGGTTTGAAGCATAGGGTCTAATGACCTTTTTTTTAATGACCTGACAGTTCAAGGTTATTATATAAAATGAAATTAAAAAAGTCTATGGTTTATTTTGTGTTTATAAATTAATCCAATCTTTGGTAGCAATCATGCTAAGTGCTATAGATTAGGAAATAAGTTATTTTGAAAACAAAAGCTTGTGGGGTCCCATTAAAAAAAAAAAAAAAAGCAAGCTTGTGGGACCTCGGATTTAAGTGTAAATTAGAGTAAGATAATTAACTCTTTGGTATCCGAAGATGCGTTTATGTGGTATTATTGGTCGTAGTGATGGTATCGTCAAGATTATGTAAAAGATTTTTTGTTAATATTTTATATCGAAAGAAGACAAGTTAGCGCATGCGTTTTGGCTCCATGGGAGCACTTACTTGGAAGACTCTTAAGGAGCCTAGTGCTCTCAATTATTTGAGATGGTTAATTGATGATGAGAAAGAAGATTACTAATTAATTAGATGAATCTTGTTTCACAGATATCAATTTACACCAAAGTGTTCATCTTCATGTTAATGCACATAAATTATACATTTTAAAGCTTCTAGCATGGGACATTGACTCATTGAATGTCTGTCCTAGGTGAGAATCTAGTGCATGCTCCTTGATCTTTTTCAATAACGTGCGTTCTTGATGAAACCAGAAGTTCAGTTGCATTAATAATCCCAATCTAACTCGGAGCTAGCATGATATTCTTATAATTAGGAGAGGCTTTAAAGAAAATTGTATGCCCAATATATAATCTAGTTTGTGTTGAATTGGCTTGATGCGTTAAAGAAATGCAACCACAGTCCAACATGCACTTACAATATTTTTTTAGGGGTGATTATATATGGGGGAAAAAGCTTCTAATTAATAAAGAAATGCTATGTTTACAACATTTTTACAATATTTTCACTACAAATTATAGGCGAAAAGTTGTTATCAATTCTAATTTGAATCTCTATAACTTAAATTACTTTTTTATCAACCCATAACAATCAATAACAACCTGCCAGGTTGCCACTTAAAATTTGCTATGAAAATATTGTGAATGTAGCATTTCTCTAATTAGTATAATAGCCAGATTTTTTTTTTCCCCGTGTTTTCTCTATGCAAGCCCGAAATTCTTTTGAAAATTTAATTTACTTTTCCAAATGGAGTAGCACTCTTGGCAATCATAATCAAGATACAGTTTCCAACTTAGGTTTTTTGTTCCAAATGGCAAACCCTTATATAATGTTAGGACAAATGTGGATATGGTTAGAGACATATGTTATGTAAATTGGCAAATCCTTTGACAAAACGCACTTTACTTGTATTTTGGTAGATTTATGATGGATTTAGTACTTTAAGGAATAAGAGTTCAAGTTTAGTATTGAAGTCATGCAAATCTGTCAAAAAAACAAGTGAAGAAGTGTTGTTCATTAAAACTTGACAGATAACTCGACAGATAATATCTATCGAGGCTTAATGCTTGTGCTCGACAGAAATAGTATCTATCGAGAATTACGAAATTCAAATTTCCAAATCTGTTTTTCACGCATATCCAAGTTATTTGTGTAGGGTTTCTTTTCTCACAACCCTAAATATATATAAGGATTGTTTTAAAGGCCGTCAAAGATGATGCAAGGTTATGCAACTTGGTGCAAAGTTATTGTGCATGCATATTGTGACCGGAGACAATTGCCCTAGTTCATCATATTCATTGTAGAAGCTGCTGCGTCTTTGCGCCAAAGGTTTTGTAAACAAGGAGCTTCTTGATCTTTATTGTTTGGATGAACTAAAGAATGTTACAGCCAACATTTTCCTCAAGTTGGTGTGTTAGTCACGTATTTGGATCCGTGCATCGATTGGCTAGCCACATACTTGGAACCATGCATTGAAAAGAGAGATTGTAACTATATTACAAGTCTAATTGGGTATTGAGGTAAAGGTTCAACTATAAGTTGGTATTAGGTACTAGAATTTCTTTTACTTGTAATCGCCTGTTTTGATAATAGTAGATTCTTGGGAGTGGTGACCTTAAATTCACCTGGTGAGGTTTTGCCTCGGTGGTTTTTCCTATTCATAAACAAATCATCCGTGTCAAATTTAATTTCTGTTACATTTAGTTATTTAGTGATTTGTTTGTACTACCACGCTTATTACATATAATTGAATCTAATTAATTCACTTGGCTAATTAATCGATTAATTTACCAAAGGAGTTAATACATTTTTGGCCTATCATATAATAAGCTCCTTTTTTTTTTCATTATGTTCTTTGATGTTTATAGCAATTTTCTATCTCTCTCTCTCTCTGAGTTATGCTGACAACGTTTTGCATTATAGAACTATATTTTACAACATATTACAATAGAAGCTTAATAAAAATGTGCATAGTCCATGCAAAATTTCAGTTATTATATTTATACAACCAGTATTTAATGAAAGCGGCAATTTTAAATTTAGTGGTGTACTCATTACTCAAACTTTCCTTAAAACTTAAAGGTTTGAATTATCATTATCATCATGCCAAATTATGAAATAATGAAGGGGGATTTTGGATTTTGTTCGTAAAAGACATGGTAAATTGGTAATACACTTTAAGATCATAATTTAGTATTTAACAAAAAGAAAAACCCTAGAAAACTTAAAAGAAACATTCTTTTTCTCTCATATATCAATGAATACACACATGGCGCATACCTAGATACCAATTTAGCTTACTATTTAGTTCAGAAATTGTACAGTAAGTGAATTGAAACAAGAACGACCTAGAGATCGGGAAATATATGAGACATGAGCCCCATGCAAGAGTAGCTCACGGCATCTCCTACGGGCTAATCCAGCCCATGAATAAGGGAAAGTGTCCTAACATGTTTGCCAAAAGCCTAGCCTGTGTGTGTCAGTCAAAAACTCACAATTAAGTGCATGCCCATGTTATAAGGAAGTAATGAAAAGAAACTCCCCCAGAAGGGTCAGAACTCAGAACCAAACCCTTTTGAAATTTGACATTTGACATTTGAGAGAGAGAGAGAGAGAGAGAGAGATGGTGTTGGCGTGGGAAATAGACATGAGGATATGGTGGGGGAGAAGAGTTGGTAGATCTTCTAAGGACAAAACTGGGTCTAATCAGCAAGTCAAATTTAGGGATTGGCTACCTGTCTTCTATCTTAGACTTGGTTTGTTTCTTTGCCTCTTTGTTTATTTTGAAGGTTAAACTTATCCCTCCCTCGTGGGTTTGTCTTTTATGACATCAAAGCGATCTTGTAAAGGAGAGAGAGAGAGAGAGAGAGACTAGTAGGTTAGGTTGTTTGATTTTGAGTGAGTGAAAGCCTCTAGGAGCAGTGAAAGTGTGTGTTGAGACTTGAGAAAGAGAGAGAGAGAGACTGAGGAACTGAACTAACCTCTCTTGAGTTTCTGGTGGCCTTTAATTCTGGGGGGGACTTTTTTAGGATTGGGAAGGACAAAGGTTTTATTAGAAGCTTTATCTCTGCCCCAAGCAAAACCCCAAAAGGCCTTTTGAACCCCACCCCCCATTTACCTGCTCAAGACAGGAATATCAAATTGACAGTGACATTATCCCCCCCACATACTCATAAAGCATGTGGGATTTACCTACACCTTCCATGGTGCTTTTATTTTAAGAGAAAGTTTACTATACTCAAAATTGACGTGTCAAATTGTTAATAATAAATAAATTAATTAATATTAGTGATATATTTAAACGAGTATAGGTAGGGGTTGAATTATTATGAAAAATATTGTAAAAGTTTTTGTGTATGTTAATACCATATTGTCTATTGGCACGTTTAAGGCTTAAAAAACGCCCCCAAAAAAAAAAATTGCTTGTGTATAGTCGGAGTATGGAAGCCACGCGCCTCCAGAACGAGTGAGTGGAGAAGAATGAGGGCAGGTAAGAGTAAGATAGATATTAAAGGACCCCCGGGATTTGAGGGGTTGAAATGTGCGTGAGAGAGAAAGATAAGAGAGATAAAAGAGAGAGAGAGAGAGAGAGAGAGAGAGCAATTCCCAATGAAAAATGACAGAGCTGCCTCGTGGCCGACAGCTATACGGTGCCATTTAACCCCAAACTCTTGCGTTTTTGACCTGGGGCCTCACATGCTCTCTCTCTCTCTCTCTCTCACACTCTGTAAAGAATACGAAGAATACACGAGATGCCGGTGGGAGGGACTTATTACTAGTGGGTGAGAGAGATAGAGAGAGAGAGGTCTATCAGCTTTGTAGAAAATTTAAAATTTATGGAGAGAGAGAGAGAACGGGCGTCGATTAGGTGAAAATATTTTACTGAATCTTGAATTTTTTTTTTAAAAGTAAAAAAAAAAAGAAAAAAAAAAGTGAAGTTAAAAAAAACTACACATAACAATTAAAAGTTAAAAACTAAAACTGATATCAAATAATATAGATATAATATTTTTCACTTTTTTTTTTTACAGTAATTAAATGATAAAATTTAGTTATAAAATTAGTTGTAATCTAAGACAACAATCTTATTCAATTTTTTTTTTATTAAAAGTAAATTTTAATAAATTCATCATTGAATTACATTTTTTTTTTATTCTCTATGCTTGCAAATTTTTTTTTTAAAATTAAATATCAATAGCTATGTCATTAATAAATTGTTTAAATGACAAGTTTTGGTGGTTTAAAATCATGCATAAAATATAAGTGCGCTTATAAATTATATAGTAAATAATATCTGAATGGCACAAAATTTGACAAGTGTATTAAGAGTATAAAGAATATGTAATCTAATGGTTAAAATTTTCAATATGTATATATATAATAATAGGTAAAGTAGAAAGAAAATGCAATTAAGTTTCAAATTGGAATTTAATTAGAGTCTAATTTTGCGCCATGTGTTTCATTTAATCTAAATTTTAGAATTTTGTGCCAAGTAAGTTAATTTAGTGTAAAAAATAAATTACACTTAGAGTTTAATTTTACGCCACGTGCACGTGTCTCATTTTATCTAAATTTTTAAATTTTTGTGCTAAGTTAGTTAACTTAGTGTAGAAAACGATGAGTCTAATATAATAAACCATAGAAAACATAATCATATAACTAAAAAAAATTCAAATTTATAAGTCATCTATATATATATATATATATTAATAGGTAAAGCTAAGAGAAAATTGAATTAGAATTTGAAATTACAATCCAATTTTGCGTCATGTGTCTAAATTTATGTGAAAACTACACCATAATTATCAACTTAAACTTGTGTCATGTGTCTACTTAAATTTTTTAATCTTTGTGAGTGAGTGCAAAATGATAAGAATCTAATATTAATAAACTATAAATTTAAATTAAAAAAAAATCACATATACTCAATAAAAATCACCACATGTTTCTCAAAAAATAAATAAAATAAAAATCACCACATAACAAAAATTACCACACATTTTATCTTATTAAAAATTAGAAAAAAATAATCATAAGTAGTATTAAATTTAGATAAGAATTTTAATATGTGACTAATTACATTTATTTTAAAAAAATAATTTGACTAATTATTTATATTTTATGTTAAAAATTGTGTTTAATTTTAAATGTATCTATATGTATGCAGCAATTATGTGTTACATGATTAAAAAAAATTGACTAATTATTTATATTTTTATAATAAAAATTATGTTTAATTTTAAATGCATTCATGCGTTTGCATGAAGTTACATGCTAGTATGTAGTAATGTTAATGATATATTAAATAAAATTTTCAAATCAATTTTGTAACTAAACTTTATCTTTAATTAAATTAACAAATTTTTTCTGATTTTTATCTGCATTCACTTCTTAAATTACATTTTTATTTACTAATAACAAATTTTCCTGTCATCAAATTTGACTTGTTCCACTTAATTGCATTGGGTTAGGGTTTGGTAGCCAAGTCCAGCTAGGAACAGCCGGCTGGATGTTTGCAAGTGGTGCATATTAGTTGAGAAATATGATAATAATATTTAATTAATACAAAATTTGACAAGTGTATTAAAAGCGTAAATAATATGTAATCTAATGGTTAAAATTTTCAAAATATATAGTAATGTTAATGATATATTGAATAAAATTTTCAAATCAATTTTGTAACTAAACTTTATCTTTAATTAAATTAACTAATTTTTACTGATTTTTATTTGCATTCACTTCTTAAATTACATTTTTATTTACTAACAACAAATTTCCCAGTCATCAAATTTGACTTGTTCCACTTAATTGCATTGGGTTGGGGTTTGGACTTAGCCAAGTCCAGCTAGGAGCAGCCGGCTGGATGTTTGCAAGTGGTGCATATTAGTTGAGAAATATGATAATAATATTTAATTGGCACAAAATTTGACAAGCGTATTAAGAGCGTAAAAAATATGCAATCTAATAATTAAAATTTTCAAAATATATAATAATGTTAATGATATATTGAATAAAATTTTTAAATCAATTTTGTAAATAAATTTTATCTTTAATTAAATTAACTAGTTTTTACTGATTTTTACCTACTTTCACTTCTTAAATTACAGTACATTTTTATTTACTAATACCAAATTTTCCGGTCATCAAATTTGACTTGTTTCACTTAATTGCATTGGGTTAGGGTTTGGACTTAGCCAAGTCCAGCTAGGAACAGCCGGCTGGATGTTTGCAAGTGGTGCATATTAGTTGAGAAATATGATAATAATATCTAATTAGCACAAACTTTGACAAGTGTAATAAAAGCATATTAGCACAAAATTTGACAAGTGTAATAAGAGCATAAATAATATATAATCTAACGGTTAAAATTTTTAAAACATGTAGTAATGTTAATGATATATAGAATAAAATTTTCAAATCAATTTTATAACTAAACTTTATCTTTAATTAAATTAACTAATTTTTATTTGCATTCACTTCTTAAATTACATTTTTATTTACCAATACCAAATTTCCCAGTCATCAAATTTGACTTGTTCCACTTAATAGCATTGGGTTGGGGTTTGGACTTAGCCAAGTCCAGCTAGGAACAGCCGGCTGGATGTTTGCAAGTGGTGCATATTATTTCAGAAATATGATAATAATATCTAATTGGCATAAAATTTGATAAGTGTATTAAAACGTAAAAAATATGTGATTTAATGATTAAAATTTTTAAAATATATAATAATGTTAATGATATATTGAATAAAATTTTCAAATCAATTTTGTAACTAAATTTTATCTTTAATTAAATTAACTAGTTTTTACTGATTTTTACCTACATTCACTTCTTAAACTACATGTTTATTTACTAATACCAAATTTTCCGGTCATCAAATTTGACTTGTTCCGCTTAATTGCATTGGGTTAGGGTTTGGTAGCCAAGTCCACCTAGGAACAGCCGGCTGGATGTTTGCAAGTGGTGCATATTAGTTGAGAAATTTGATAATAATTAATTTGGTGATGAATAACCCCCCAACCCCTACTACCGGATATGCATAGACTGTCTTAAGTCGAACCAATTGTCAAAGTACCATTGGATCAAACGCAGTAATACCCAGATTGAAATTTATTAAGCATAAGGGCTCAAAAAATTAACAAACCTATGTTGAGCTCAGAAGAGTCAGAACCTCGTACTCGTGCGTTGGAACTGATCTTTTACTAAATAAAGCCTGTGGTTCGTACCACTACATCTTTTTCCTGCTCCTCGTTTCATTCAGGTTTTGCTTATATGTTACGGAATAGTGCAATAGTTGAAAGTTATCCCTAATATTTGTATAGAGGTACCGAATATCTTCCTCTTGACAGAGTAGGTCTTTATTTTGAGTAGTACTCACATACTTTTAAAATATAAAAAATGATGTTTCTTCTTTTTTACATTTGTAATAAAGTTTATTCATTAAATTTATAGTAGAACATTATTTTTTTGTACTCCAAAAATACTTAAGAATATTTATATAAAGTCTTACATTTTCATAAAATTTAGTCTTATATAAAGTAAACAATTCATGATAGAGAATTTTTGTTGGGCAAAAATTCTTTTCTGTAGGTTGACAAGCTTTGATGTTGATTTATAAGAGATTAAATTTTAAATTTAACCTGTTTGAGATCATTTTAATTTTTTCTTCCTTAAAACTTCAAAATTTTGATATACTCTTGTACCATTAGATACTCTTTGGAAATTTGTTTTTTTTTTTTTTTTCTTTAAAAAATTTTTCTTCCTTAAAATTTCAAAATTTTTATCTACTCTCCTATTATTAGATACTCTTTAGAAAGGAAACCCTTTCGTCTATTTTTAGCTCCTATGTGGTTGTTTAATGCCACTTAAAAGTGTTACAAGTGTGCAAAAAATTCTTAGGTACTTCCGGAGTAAGAAGAAAAATATATTCACTCCTCTCATATTCATAATAGACCATACCATAAATTTAATGAATGAATCACACCATAAATAGGAGAGGAGAGAGCACCATTATTTGTGCTCTAGGAGTACTTAAGAATTATTTTGTGCATGCTAGTTTGCAAAATAAAATCATGCCACGTTAATTTAATTATTCCATATATTAAAATAACCTAACAACTTTAAAATAAATGTCTAAAATCAATAAAATAAAATAATTGATTTAATTTCTCTTTTTTTTAACATTTTATGGAATGAACACTTATTGTTCTGCCACGTAATATTTTTACACTCTTTTATATTGCATACAAAATAATCAATCCACCAAAATTGTTCCAAAGAATCGGAACCTAAAGATGTAAATTTACATCTCATATACTAAGAGTAAAATCAAGAATTAGACAAAGAAATAGATTTAAATAAATAATAAATAATAAATAAATCCAACAAAGCTTCACTATTTAATCCACCATGGAGCCCAAGACGAAGACCCAAGATCTGTTGAAGAAAAGAAATTTTATAGAATCTCGACTCTTGCTCATCCAATCGGGATATAATCTCAAATTCTTCTAAAATCCTTCTCAATAGATTAAGAACCACGGAATCAAATTTTTATTTAACACATTTTTCATTACATTGGATGTACATGGCGGGTTTTGTAACCCTAATAGATAGCCTATATAAAGGCACTATTATGAAAGAACTTTAGATAGGTTGGATAGCTCATTTGGGAAATTATTTACACATATGAAATTATGCATATTCTGACTTTATTATAGTGGATTGCTCATTTGGGAAATGTTTCCCCTATAATGATTTTTCCCTTGTATAGTATTCCACTTTGTCACCATATCACTGTCTCTCATTTTGATTGATCTTGTGTGATTGGTGACATCTACTAAATATGCCTTAAATGCTTTATTTGTAATTATGCATATTCGGTTTTTTTTTTTTTTTAATTTTTTAATTTTTTTTATTGAACTTAAAGGTTAAAAAAAATCCTAAACCAATGGAATTTGATTACTATAGTGGATTGCTCATTTAGATAAGGTTTCCTCCGTAGTGGTTTTTCTTTGATGATAGTTTTCCTTTGGTCTTTGTTAAAATTGCAAGGTATACTACAGGGCAGAGTAACACAAGACAAGCTGCAAGTGTGATAGATAATGCAGTTGCTGTTGAGGTGAAGAGCACTAGCCGAGCCACAAGAGTTGTAGGAAGTGCAGCATTTGCTGATAGGCAGTGCAATGATCAAGCCACACAGCATGCATCAACACCTGACCTGATTACCACTGAAGTCTTGGAAGTCATTGAATCAATACCATATCATGAATTCTTCATTCAAGGCCACTGAGGATTTGGGTTCCGAGATTTAAGGAAGCAGTTAATCACAGATGACATGTGTATAACTCTAGAAGTTTCAATAACTGATTTTGGCGCCATCCTTGGAAGTAGTTATGTTCACTGTGTATATAAACAGAGCATTATGTATTTTATCACTCACTCTTCTTGTAATCGTTTTTCCGATCAATGAAATTCTCCCAATTCTATTTAGATTTCTCTTAGTTTTTTTTCATGGTATCAGAGCGGCTAGCACAGTTTACACTGATTTTCTAGCTTTAGTTTGGTTCCAGAAGATTTTCTTTCGTTCCAAACAGGAATTTTCTCAAGAAAATTTCCTTAATTGATTTCCTAGCTTCAGTTTGGTTCCAGAAGATTTTCTTTCGTTCCAAACAGGAATTTTTCTCAAGAAAATTTCCTTACTTTTTTCTTTTACTGAGAAATCTCTTGAGAATTTCTTTCTGTACTTTCTTTTCATTGAAGTTTTTCGTTCATGCCATGAAGATCATTCATGGCTTTTGTTGAAGGAAGTGATTACTCTGATCCAACGCACACTCAATCCATGCGACTAGTCTCCAATTCCAATAGACATATCAATTCGCCCAATCCTTTTCTACTCAGTGCAAGTGAGAATCCAGGCAATATCTTAGTCACTCAGCCATTGTTGGGAATGAAGAACTATCAATCTTGGTCTAGGGCTATGGTTCTAGCACTCACTGCCAAGAAGAAGATAGGCTTTTTGAATGGAAAGATTGAGAAACCTAAAGTTGATTCTCCGTTGTATGAAGATTGGGAAAGCTGTAACACAATGGTGCTTTCTTAGTTGATCAACTCGATGCATTTTGATCTGTCAAGTGGTATTATGTATTGTGAGACTGCAAGGGAGATGTGGCTTGAGTTACAACATGTGTTTTCTCAGGGAAATGGACCAAAAATTTATAACCTTCAACAAGAAATCTCTCAGATAACTCAGAGTCAATTATCAGTGACTGAGTATTACTCTAAGTTCAAGAAGCTCTGGGATCAACTACTTCATTATGAACCCTTGCCAGCCTGTACTTGTGGTGCAATGAAGATACTTAGTGTTGCTCATGAGAAGTCCTATGTGATGAGGTTTCTAATGGGGCTCAATGAGAATTTTGAGACTGTGAGAAGCCATATTCTCATGCTTGAGCCATTCCCATCAATGAGCAAGGTGTATGCTTTGATTCTTCAAGAGGAGGCCCACAAAGGAATTGGTCATGGTCATGGTTCTGCCTACGTACCTAAACCTAATTCAGTGGCAATGTATGTTAATACCAAAGGTAGCAAAGTTGGACCTAAGAAGGAAAGGCCCTTGTGCACCCATTGTAACATGCTTGGACACACTGTGGACAAGTGTTACAAACTCCATTGTTATCCACCAGGCTATAAGCAAAAGGGGAAGCCCAATGCCAATCAAGTCTGCTATCCATAAGGGGCTGCTGTTGAGAATTCTTCAAATGCATCTGCTCAGTGTCCTATTACTAAGGCACAGTGTGAGCAGCTCCTTGCACTTTTCAATCCTGGAATTGATCAAGGTCAAAATCATCATGTTGCATTTGTCAGTACAAGTGGAAGTGTCTCTGGTTTGACTACTGAAGCTTGTGGTGTGCCTGTTGCAACTGGTGTGCCTTCTTCATCAGCCCATAACAATTGCAACTTCATTGACACTGTGTCAGGTAATACTTCAAGCCTTTTATTCAAACCTACTCTGCAACATTCTATATTTTCTACCAAAATAGTGGATAAAGAGTGTTTCCATACCACTAATTGGGTCATAGACACAAGGGCTACTGACCACATGGTACATTCTGTCACTTACTTTGCTTCCATCACCACTACTTTGAATACTCATGTTAATTTGCCTAATGGTGAAATAGCTTTAGTCACACACATTGGTACTGTGAGGATCTCAGAAAAGCTTACCCTTTACAATGTGTTATGTGTTCCATCATTCAACTTTAACCTTATCTCTGTCAGTCAGTTAGCCAAATCTATTTCATGTTGTCTTATCTTCTTTAGGACCTTGTGCTTTATGCAGGACCTTGCTCATTGGAGCACACTTGGTCTGGGTAAGGAGTGCAATGGACTCTACTTGTTGGAAAGGAGCAACTCCACTTCACACTCCATATATGCTTCTATTTCTACTGTAATGCCTTTAGTCCATAGCTCTCATGTATGGCATTCTAGGTTAGGACATCTATCTAATGCCAAATTATTTTCAATTAGGAATAATGGTGAACCACTTTGTACTTCTGTTGAGGATTTTGCTTGTGAAATTTGTCCACTTGCAAAACAAAAACGTTTGCTCTTCAATAAAAGTTCTCAAATTTCTGCTACTTGTTTTAATTTGATACATTGTGACTTATGGGGTCCTTTTTCAGTGCCTACCATTGATAATTGCAAGTATTTCTTGACAATTGTAGATGATTGCTCAAGGTGTACTTGGGTTTACTTGTTAAAGCATAAGTCCCAAACTCAATTTGTTTTAGAAGGATTTTGTACCATGGTGGAAACTCAATTTTCTAAAAAGGTTAAGACCATTAGGTCTGATAATGGTACAAAATTTTTTATGAGGGATTTCTTTGCTAAGCAAGGTATTTGTCATCAATTGAGCTGTGTTGAAACCCCCCAACAAAATGGTGTTGTTGAGAGGAAACATCAACACATCTTGAATGTGGCTAGAGTTCTCATGCTTCAATCACATTTACCTTTACATCTATGGGGTCATGCTGTTCTTGCAGCTGTTTACTTGATAAATAAAACTCCCTCTTTAGTTTTATCAAATCAAACTCCTTATGAAATTTTGTTTGGTCATCCACCCACTTATTCTTATTTGAGAGTTTTTGGCTGTTTGTGTTTTGTTTCTACTCTTTCTAATCATAGAACAAAGTTTACTCCTAGAGCAAAGAAATGTGTCTTCTTGGGGTATCCTTTTGGGGTAAAGGGATATAAAGTTCTTGACTTGGCCACTCACAGTGTGTTTCTCTCTAGGGATGTTATTTTTCATGAACATTCCTTTCCTTTTGCATCTGTCACTGGTAGTGTTCCAGTTTCTTTTACTTCTTGTGAAGAAGTTGTTGCTCCCTCTCCTTTAGCAGGTAACGATTCTTTTGTCACTCCCATTAGTGTCCATGATTTTGTTCCCAATGATATTGATAATGCCTTATTTCCTTCTTCTAATTCTGTTGACCTTGTTTCTAATAATGACATTACTTCTTCCTTAATGTCTGCTGATGTTTCACCAAGTCCTAGTCAGGTTTTGTCTCCAGCTGCACCTTCTTCTTCTCCACCAGTTGCACTAGCACCTCCACTGCCTCTCAGAAAGTCAGTTAGAGACACTAGACCTCCTGCCTACCTACAGGATTATGCTTGTAATGTAGTTGCACCTGGTGCTGCTTATGACCTTACTGAGTGCCTCACCTACTCTCACTTGGAGCCTAGTTACCAATCTTACTTGTTGACAGTTGGTTCTAGTCCTCAGGAACCTCAGAGTTTCTCCCATGCAGTTCAAGATCCACTTTGGAAAGCTGCCATGGACAAAGAAATTCAAGCTCTTGAGAATAATCACACTAGGGATGTGACTGCTTTACCTCCTGGCAAATCCCCCATTGGCTACAAATGGGTTTATAAAGTCAAATTCAATCCTAATGGAAGTGTTAAGAGGTATAAAGCTAGGTTGGTGGCTAAAGGTTATACCAAAAGAGCAGGACTTGATTTTTTAGAGACTTTCTCTCCAGTTGCTAAGACTGTTAAGACTGTTTCAGTGAGAGTTTTGATTGCACTAGCTACTGCTAAGTCTTGGCCTTTACATCAATTAGACATCAACAATGCCTTTCTCCATGGGGATTTGGATGAGGAGGTTTACATGACTCTGCCTCCTGGTTTTCACAGTAAGGGGGAGTGTTTAGTTCCTTCTCCAATAGCTACTCCTAAAGTATGTAAGCTGGTGAAATCCATTTATGGTTTAAGGCAACCTTCTGGACAATGGTACACAAAATTCTCAACAACAATTACACAGCTTGGTTTTGTTCAGTCCCAAGCTGACCATTCCTTATTTGTTCATAGCAAAGGACCTTTGTTCACTGCACTACTAGTCTATGTAGATGATATGATCATTACAGGTAATGATCTTGAATGTGTTGCTTCTTTGAAGTCAGTTCTAGATCAAAGGTTTGGGATCACTCAAGTATTTCTTAGGCTTAGAGATTGCAAGAAACAAGACTGGCATCAGTTTAATACAAAGGAAATATGCTTTTGAAGTTCTTAAAGAAACTGGAATGACAGGTTGCAAACCATTTCAGACACCAATGGAGCAGCAATTGAAGTTGTCCAAAGGTAGTGGGGATCTGATTTCTAATCCTAGGTAGTATAGAAGGCTTATTAGGAAGCTAATGTATTTGACTTTGAGCAGACCAGATATCACATATGCAATCCATAGGCTTAGTTAGTTCTTGGCACAACCTAGAGTACCACATATGAAGGCTGCTACCAGAATACTTCAATACATTAAAGGCACACCTGGACAAGGTGTTTTCTTTCCCACAGATTCTGATTTACACTTAAAAGCATACTGTGATGCAGATTGGGCTAAATGCCCTGACACAAGGAAGTCCTTGACAGGCTATTGTGTATTTTTGGGTGATGCTTTGGTGTCTTGGAGATCTAAGAAGCAAAGCATAGTGTCTAGATCAAGTGCTGAAGCGGAATACAGGGCAATGGCCACAACTACATGTGAGCTGACTTGGATCTTACATTTGTTGCAAGATTTACATGTTAAACATGATAGACCTGTGTTGTTGTACTGTGATAACCAGACAGCACTTCACATAGCAGCAAACCTAGTGTTTCATGAAAGGTCTAAGCACATAGAAGCTGACTACCATGTTGTGAGAAATAGAATCAGTGATGGTACAATTAAAACCTTCTATGTCTCAACCAAAAATCAGTTGGCAGATGTATTTACAAAAGCATTAGAGGTTGAAAACTATTTGAGGTTGATCACTAGATTGGGTGTCATCAATATTTTTGCTCATGTAGTGGAGTATCCTTCCCC
Source organism: Quercus suber (assembly GCF_002906115.3). Classification (NCBI taxonomy): domain Eukaryota; kingdom Viridiplantae; phylum Streptophyta; class Magnoliopsida; order Fagales; family Fagaceae; genus Quercus; species Quercus suber. The sequence continues at coordinate 158,675 of NW_027069695.1, read as the reverse complement.
AACTAAGACAAGTCAAAAGGCAAGAGCTATGCTCTTGAGGGGGAGTGTTAAAATTGCAGGGTATACTACAGGGCAGAGTAACACGAGACAAGCTGCAGGTGTGATAGATAATGCAGTTGCTGCTGAGGTGAAGAGCACTAGCTGAGCCACAAGAGTTGTAGGAAGTGCAGCATTTGGTGATAGGCAGTGCAGTGATCAAGCCACACAGCATGCTTCAACACCTAGACCTGATTAGCACTGAAGTCTTGGAAGTCATTGAATCAATACCATATCATGAATTCTTCATTCAAGAGCACTGAGGATTTGGGTCCCGAGATTTAAGGAAGCAGTTAATCATAGTTGACACGTGTATAACTCTAGAAGTTTCAATAACTGATTTTGGTGCCATCCTTGGAAGTAGTTATGTTCACTGTGCATATAAACAGAGCATTATGTATTTTATCACTCACTCTTCTTGTAATCATTTTTCTGATCAATGAAATTCTCCCAATTCTATTTAGATTTCTCTTAGTTTTTTTTCAGTCTTCTGCTTCATTACCATATCATTGTCTCTTATTGTGGTCAATCTTGTGTCATTGGAGACATCTATTTAATTTACATATTTGGAATTATATTATAAAATCTGCTGCATAATATACCACCGAGGTTTGCATAATATACCACCGAGGTTTGAAAAACCCAACAACTCAATCAACTAGAACGGAGACAAAGTCACTAGTTGGACTGCGATGGTGCTAAATGTGCCTTTCCTCCTCCTCCTCCTCCTAATCATAATCATCATCATTCGTACAAGGCCGTTTCAAGAAAGTGATAAGGGACATTGTGTGTGAAAGCAATTGAGGGCGGGGATGTAGGACTCGCGTTGGCAATGATAATGAGGAATGAGAAAATTGTAATGTTGTATTAGAATGGTTTTGAGAGGCAGAGAGAGTGAGATGTGATAAAGATTTGAGAACGGGAGACCGAAAAAGAAAGTGAAAAAAAAAAAAATAAAGTGATAAAAATATTTCTTTATAACTTGGACAAAACTACATTGTTTTGTAATTAGGTGGCACTTAATTAATGATCACTTAATTAACAGAAATGAATGGATAAACATTTTTCTAAATGATATCTAACATTTGGAAAACATCTCAAAATTTTAAAACATATGAGGATGAACTAAACTATTCTAAACTTTAAGAATGTCTTTCGAAAAAAGAAAAAAAAAAGAATGTAATTTATAATTTAGTCTATCAAAATTTCTTGTATTAACATGTAGTTTACCGTAAATTTTAGTTAACTCAATCTGTAAAAAATTTTATTATCAAATAAGAACAGATGGTTAGAATCCTAGCCTGGTGACAAAAACATTTAGCCTATCAAAATGCAATATATATTTTTTACTTGATCTCTAATCCTCAGTGTTATTTTATCAAAAATTTGTTCCATTAACTTCTTTTTCTTTTTTACTTTATCTCTGAGGCACTTTTCACTTTCAAACGAGAGCAATATTCTATTATGAATTCACTTTTGTTCCATACCATATATATCTATTAACCTATATGCATTTATACTAAAAGTTATGATTGAATTCAAGTGAACAACTGTTAACACACACACACACACACACACACACACACACATATATATATTTATATTAAAAAAATAAAATTCCGAAGTCCAATAAATTTAAGGTTTCATACTAATTGAAATGTCATTGACCTACTAGACCTACAACGAGTTATTGCCCAATCGGAAGAGTTGTTTACTTTCATAACCTTTACGCAAATCATATATATGTAACCTATTAGTATTAGTCATTACTACGTTTTCGAAAAATGTAGGCAGTACATACAAAGTACCCTGTATCTATCTTTTATGGTGGAGAAGATATCATATTCATATCATACATATATTTGTCCTTTCAGACACACAAAGAGATTTATACTTTAGTGAGTACGATTGGTATTTTTAATTTAGTCTGCGTTGAGGTTACGTGGATCCAAAAATTAGATTTGACATTTATGATTCGTTTTCTTTTGAAAATCTTCTTCGGGTCCTCTCAAGTACAACATCCCTGAGAAAGCATGAAATCCTGATCACCTGCCTTCATTCACCTGAGCGTATGTTCACGCGCCGCCCAAGTCTGATGGGCTCACTTCACCAACCTTTTCACAATTAATGGTATTACCTTTTTTTTTCTTTTTCTTTTTCTTTTTTAAATGGAAAAAATGGTACTATCGTTTTTATAAATTTATTGGTGTGATTTTAAATATTCTATATTCAGCCCTCGATACATATATACTAAGGTAAGGAAAATTTAGTGTTGGTTTTAAGATTTTTTTCTAGAGGGTTAATAATGGTGGACCTAGGAATTTGGTAGACGCTTTCTTTTTCTTTTTATTTATTTTATATACAAAATTCATATTATATATACAATAATTTAAAATAGTATTTAAAATACACAGTATGTAATACAATTATATTATACAATAGTTTTAAGAAATTATTAATAGTTTAAAGAGTGGTCAGGAAAACAACCATTGAATACATTTTTGTAAAACTAATAATAACTTATTATTATATTTATGTATAATATCAATCAAATAAAAATATATGATAAAGAATAATATTAACACACCTAGGAGTAGGATTGGGAGTAAACATGAAACTAAGTTAAAGAATAATTATTGATATAAGTTTTTACTTTTGAAGTTTATGACTTTTTAATCATACACGTTGTTACTCTCTTGGAATTGGAGCAAGTTGTAAAAAACTTCTTGAACTTGAAAATCTGTAGAGCACACCAACTTCTTTAAATAGTGGATCAGTTAAAAAATTTGGGTGGTTTCAATTTTTTGGATTGGGAAAGTTGGATTAACTTTAGTTATGTATTGCATGGGTTGAAAATTTAATATTGCATACTCTAGGAGTATGCTCCCTCCCTCTCATAGAGGGGCGGGTCCCATTAGGGCTATCCATGAGTCGGTCCGAGTTGGGTTTGTGCCTAACCCGGAACTGCCTCGATCACTTTGGGTCTTCTATACCTGGACCCGTCGCCGAGTGGTAGAAGAAGGTGGTTCAAGTAGTCAAATGCCTTCGGTTTTCAGTCGGGTCTTGGTCAGTTTCAGACTGGGTGGAATGTCATCGGATTTTGTAGAAATCAGCTGAATTTTGCCAAAATCTACTGGTTTTTGCTGGATTTGACTGGATGTTGAAGACATCTCGGTGGATCTCAAAGAGATCAAGCTGAATCTCGATGAGATCAAGCTAGATCTTGACTAGATCTCAGCGGATCTTGAAGAGATCAGGCCAAATCTCGACAGATCAGATAAAACCAGACCGGCCAACCACTCCAATCGGTAGAGAACAGCAGGTTCCAATGTGTGTTTCGGTCAAGTCAATTGAAAATCAGTTTTCCATGCTCAGACCCGTCAACCAACCTGCCGGTCTCGAGTTTCAGGGGTGGAGACTCATCGCTGACTGTCACCAGTGTCAGGTTGACTGGTTCTTGGGCCGGATCGGCTAGGTTAGGCAGGTTGGTCAGGTACCAAGTCTGGTTGGACATCCCTAGGTCCCATGGAGTATAGTACTGGAGTATATAATAATTTTTTGTAAATTATGTTAGCTTTATGGATATATTTATGTAGTTGTACTTCCTTTAAATCCTCTAAATCATTAAAGAAAATTACACTATCGACTTTCCTATTTATTTCTATACATATATTTAAAGCCAAAACTAAGAGACCAATTCCTTGCCTATACTAAAAATCGATTAGTGTTTTAGTCTGATGATAAAGAGTTTGAGCTATCATTAGGAGCGGACGTCATAGGTTGAAAATCTCTCAAAAAAAATTGAGAGACCAATTAGATTTCAAATTTGATTTCAATATGAATTTAATTTTATGTCACGTATTCCGTTTATTTTTTTAGATTTTTATACCAAGTGAGTTAATTTAATATAGAAAATAAGGAGTTTAATATAAATAAATTATCAGAAACCTAATCATATATCTAACTCTATATATAAAACTAGCTTATAACCCCATGCATATGCATAAATACACTTAAAGATATATAATAAAATGCATAATATAATTTATATATATATATATATATAATTTAAATACTATTGGTAGTCATTTTTATATTTTGTTAACTCTTTAAAAAATTTTGTGAGGATATTATTAAGTATAAAATGTAAATTGTCCATTTTTTTTAAAATTATTGTGAAGCACTTTTTATTTTTATTTTTCATTTTTTTTTACAATTCATTTATCCTAAACTCTTTTGTTTTTGTATTTAATAACTCACTTGGATGAATATTTATTATGTGGTCTCACATTTGATTCCAAAATTAAGAAATAAAACTCTTTAAGAATAAATAATTTAGGACACGTGAAGCAAAATTGGAACTCTAATTTGGAATTTTAATTTGAGTTTCTCTCAGTTTCACCTATTATTATATATAGAGATTAGAAGAGGAGACAGTTTGAATGATTTTACTTTTATGAGCCTTTTTTTTTTTGTGTGTGTGTGTAACTAAAAATAATTCAAATTTATAAGTCATTTTATGCAATACTATGAATATGTATTGTACATTACTAACTAAGTAGAAACATATATATTATATGTGTGTGTGTGTGTTAATTGTGATTTGTTTTTAATTATACCTATGCATATGCACAGAGTTATAAATTAGTATAAATATAAAGCCAAAACTAAGAAAAAAATCCAATTAAATTCTAAATTGAATTCCAACTATTGTCTAATTTTACGTCATGTGTCCTATCTAAGTTATTTTAATATTTGTTCTTCGTGATTTAGTTGTGTAAAATATGAAAAGTCTAATATAAATAAACAATCAAAAACCCAATAAACAAAAAAATAGTAAATCATGTGTATATCTTAAAAAAAAAAGAAAAAAAAAAAAGAGTAAAACTCATGTATATATATATGGATTAAAAAAAGTGTAACTCTTATATCAGGTATAATTTGAACCTATATATATGTTTAATTGTGATTTTTTTTATTATACCGAGCATATGCATAGGTTATACACTAGTAAATCATAGTCCACATCTTAAAAAATTTTCTCAACCAAAAAGAAAAAGAAACTATCATATCCATGTTACTATGTGTGCTAATGAATATATTGAGAAAGCATGATTTAATTTTCATGTATAAATCATAAAGTTAATTAAAAAAAAAAAACTTAAATTTTATATGAGATGGAGAAGGGAGAAGTCAGTTGATTTTTCCAAAGAACTTGAAGTGAAGCACTATGCCGGGGCGGAGGGACAGGAAAAAAGACTGCTCCAAAGAAAGAAATTGGGGTTTCCAATGCTTCACACCCAACAAGATACAGGGCAATAAGGTTGCCCACGAGCTGGCTAGATTGGCATGTAACTTTATCTACTTCCAATCCTGGATGGAGGTTGTTCCTCCAGCGGTGGAAGATGTGTATTTATCTGAAATTTGTCAATGATTTCCTCCCCCCTCTTTCTGTGAGGGTGGTTTCTCAAAAAAAAAAAAATGGATAAAAAATCTAAAAATAGATGATTATAAATATATATAGGTGAATTGAGTCAGGTCTTGAGGGTTTTAAAATACTCAACTTGTCAACCAACCCCACCGTTGCTTTGATAGTGAACCCTCCTAACCCGTTTAGAAATTAGTATGTGCAATTTTATTGCAATTTTAATAGATTTATTTTCAAATTAAAAATTTTTCTAATATGTTATAAATAAAACTTTATAGTTTAAAGTTATAGGGGGAAAAAAACAACGCAACAAAGATTCTTTTGTTGTCCTACTTCTTTAGCTTTCAAATAGCATGTCCACTCCGACCAAAATAATAATAATAATAATAATTAAAAAAAAGAAAGAAAAGAAAACCATTCCCACAGTAAATAAAACCTTGTTTATGATAATGCATGCTTCCTGACTCCAATCCTAGATACAAGGACTATTCCAATGGAAAAAAGCAATCAGGCATTAAAAAAAAAAAAAAGCAAAAAAAGCAATTAGTTGATAATTGAACAATTTAACCTTTTCTTAATCAGGTTTGAATCAACAACATTCAGACATCGACGTCTTCCCTTAGAAAGATTGGCTAGTAAAATATATAGTACGAGGATCTTTCAGCTAACTATATTTGGCAGCAACACTAAAAAAAATGTATGCGTGCATCTTTCCCTAGGTTTTGATTACATTTGGACTATAACGTCCCAAATAATGCGTAGGTAATTTTTATAATATGTGCTACAGTTAATCCTTAATACTTAATTCACCAAATAATTAGTACATAGTATGTTGGGATCACATAAAGTATTAATTTCCCTTCATTTAAAAACAGAAGTTGGGATTGAACTTTTTGAGACTAGGGAATGCCTCAGAAAAGTATATAAGCTGTAGCCACATAGTTTAATATAAGCACACTTGGCATGTAGAGCTATCTAAGCTGTTGGCGCATACCTTAAACCCAGTTATAGCCATTCCAATGCTCTGTATTTTAATTGTCCCAACCCAATATTTTAGAAGACAAGGCCTCTTCCAATTTGTAGATGGATTTAAGTTTTTTTTTTATCATGGAGATTTTGAGTAGACTATTTCACGGCAATGTTAAATAATAATAATAATAAAAAAAAAAAGATTATTTATGTGGTTTTTAGCAGCCAGGTTCAATATAGGTGAAGTTATGTGAGAATTTAAATGAGAGGTAGAATGGAGGAGTTACAGATCAAACTCAAGATCTTCTATTCTAATATAATATTAAATTACAAATTGTCCTAAATTCTTAAAATATTGAAATATGCTAAATTTAATTATTTAACCACATACTTTTAACACGCTTGATTCTTTTCTCAATAAATATGACAATTTGGAGAGAGTGAAGATACAAGGCTACATTGCAGATACAAGGCTACATTGGGTTTTGCACTAATAGTGTGGGTAGCTCTCTCACTCATCATCTTGGAAATTGAGTGTAAAATTGTAGGTATTATCAGATATACGATAGGGTTAATAGGATATGAAGAGCAGAGACAAAAGCAACAACTTTTTCTCAAGTTCTTAAATTCACTCAATCCAAAGTCAAGTGACATTTAGGCGAAATTCTCTAACCAACGCTTTTTAAAAATTGCATGGTTCGCTTGACATCCCTAGCTCACTCGAGCAAAAATCTTGAAGCTGAAGCTCCACTTTCAGCATATAATCATCTTAAGTGCAATTCTACTCAACGTTATACAAAAATACATGAAATTGAATTGCAAAAAATACAAATAAATTTAAATCAAAATATGTCAACACTAGAAATCCTAACACCTCCCATGAGAAGGGAATAACTATGGGACCTGATCCAATAAAAGACTTTCAGTATTCAATAATGGGTTTACAACAATCTTCTCTAGAACAAATACTAGAGCTACCAAAAACATCAAGAAAACACACCATTGTAAGTTCACAACAAATATTCATCACACAAAGGTGTCAACAATAATAACAAGAAAAAAAATCTCACCAAGTGGGTCTTATCATCCAAGTAAACAGAGATAAATTTCAAGCACTAATACTAGTCAATAGCAAGCTATTTTTGTCAAAAACAACATACTGATATTTCATCATAATCGGAGTTAAAATGACCTTTCAATTTTACTTTGAAAATAATTGGTTTACACAAAAAGAAAAAAAAAAATTTATGAGAAATTATTCAGTACTCTAAGTGGATCATGTCACCGTCGCAAATGGTCCACCAATCCAGCAAGTGAATACCGTATGTTTTCCAACTTGGCAATGTTTTTACTAACATCACAATTTTAATGGAGCAATAATATATTACTTTTTTTTCCTTCTATTTGCATAGAAGCCAATCAAGAAGAAGTAAAATAACATACTACAGCAAAATCTTGAAATTTTATTACAATGAATTCTAGCTAGAATTTTAAAAAATAATTAAATTCACAAAAATATAACAAGCTTACTACAAATAATATAAATTGTCACTTATTATTCTATTACATTCATATAAAATATAACATATTTAAGAAATAGATATTTCTAATAGGATTGATTGAGGCACGATTATCTCGTTCTTGTCAATGCCCTTGCATCACCTAAGGACAACATTCAATATACATCTCAATCAATGCAACAAGGTTACTAGCACAATATTGTCTTGGATACAACAGTCCAACCACGTATGTTATAAAGTCCATGGATATGCACAACACTATAGACTCCAAGCTACACCAAAGAAATACCATTCCTGTTTGTACACAAAATAACAATTATAAAACGCCCACTCGATACGTGTATCTCACTATTTGTCATTTATTATTTTCAATTTTTTTTAATGTATTCATCTAAACAAACATTCTATTCTTTTCTCAAAAGTGACAAGGCTCTTTTATACAGTGCTAAAATACATGTTATATTAAAGTGAATTTAATAACTGAATAATGAAGAATAAATTAAAAGATTGTAAGGTTGGTGGGGTAGAAATATTTTTGTAGCAACATTTTGTTTTAATGGGTTATAATATATTTCCTAATAAATTTTGTAACTATAATATTATGAACATAAATTAAAATACACCAACAAATCCTATCATAAAAAATTAAAAATTAAAAATTAAAACAAATAAAATTATATCATCATTAATCAAGTTGGGTCAGTTTGTAAGGACAAGCGATAGGTACATAAATTGTGATAGGAAAATCATGAAAATTCAAATAGTCGAGGAAATTCAAAGAGCCCACAAAATTAAAAAATATATTTTTTGTGTAGAATAAAAAGTGCACCTAGTGCCATCTAGTTATTCTCACTGTGGGCTGTGTGTGTGTGTCTTTGCCATTTTTTTCATTAATATTGACCCTTTAACCTAGCTGATTCAATAAACTGTTTGTTTATTTAATTTAGAGGGAAAAGGGTTGTTGCAGCAATAGAGCTCAATGGGTCAGGTATGGAAAATAAGATGGTATCAAGGAGTAAGAAAGAGACCGTGGGGATAGATTTGTGGCACATGATCAGAAATTTTTGGAAAAAATACATAGGTGCAGCTTGGCGCGTTGAACTTAGCCGAAGATGCTGTATAACCCTATAACAGCGATTACACGATCATTTTGGAACACCAAAACGTGGGATAAATGTGCCAAATAATTCGACACAAATCTAGTGAAAAAAATAGTAATTTTCACTGGGAAAAAGTAATGGAACACCAAATAATTTCTCCAATGTGTGAATGCACTCTCTAAAAAAACATGGGATAAATGTGCCACATAATTCAACACAAATATAGTGAAAAAAATAGTAATTTTCACTGGGAAAAAGTATGGAGTCATTTTGCTCCAATTCATTATGTGGCAAATGTCTAGATTATCTATGAATAGTTTTAGTTATATTATTTTTTCAATGAATCGTGTGAATTATTCAAACAATATACATTATTATAAATTGCCACTTAATTAATTAGAACTTTAAAAAGATAGCTCTAAATATGGTTAAAACCAAACTTTGTCAATTTTCATAGGTGACAAATGTTATCATGATTTAACTATAACATACGTGAAAGAACATGCATGTCACTTTTTGACATTATCATTACTAACCCCAAGGGTCAAAAAAAAAAAAAAAAAAAAAAAAAAAAAAGAAGAAGGAAACAAAACAACAACAACAACCCCCAGCAGGTTGTTGAGCAGCTCTCAAGATTGGATTAAGTGCCTCAGGAAGTGTTGGCCCAAACTTTGCTAACTCCTTTGAACCTTTAACATGCTAAGAATTAATGAAATATCCAAACAAAACTAAGGGAGTCAAAATATTAGTCTAAGTACATTAACTTGATATATTCACTTAAATAACATGCTTTTTTTTGGTTTAAAAAAAAAAGCACGTTTTTTAACATTTAATTTTTTATTATTATTATATTAGCCGAAACACCTTAAATATATAGGGTATAGTTGATACAACCCGATATTTTATCCGGTATATTTTGAAGGAATAATAGTATTAATTTAATGGTCGTTACTATTTATTTTTCGGTACGACTGTTAGAGAGTTCCTTGAACAAAGCCTTTGGTGTACTGTAAAAAGAAATCATATCTACCTTAAAAGGGGGAGAATCCATTTCATAGTTGAGTTTTTTTTTTTTTTTTTTTTTTTTTTGTTTGAATTTACGGTTAAGATTTTATATCATTTAAAATTATAACTAACGTAGTATTGGATATCCTTTTATATTTATAATATTTAATCTAAAAAATGAAATTGATCCATTTCAAATGCAAAAGATCCTAATAATACTGATACACGTTATTATTATGCTAAAGTTCACTTTTCATTCATATATTTAAGGGACATTTCATTTTAGCCCTTGATTTTTTTCTTAGAGAGTTTCAATTTCATCCTTACCATCATTTTAGCCATATTATCATGTTTTGTATATATTATGTTAATGTTGAAGCAAAGAGAAAATTCAATTAGAATCAAAATTAAATTTCAATTGAAGTATAATTTTATGTCATGTGTCCCATCTAAGTTTTTTAATTTTTGTGCTAAGTGAGTTAATTTAATGCAAAAAATGATGAATGCAATATAAATGAATCATAAAAAAATCCAATCTTATTTCTAATCCTATATATAAAATTAGCCAAAAAAAAAAAAAAAAAGACTTTGAATGATTTTGCTTTCATGTGCCATTTGGTTGTCTAACTAAAAATTATTCAAATTTATTAGCATTTTACATAATATTTTGAATGTGTACAATTCGTTACTTACTATATAGAAATAATATATATATATATATATATATATGTATATGTATATGCGCTCACGCGTGCACAATTATGATTATTTTTAATTGTACATGTATATATGCATGGGTTATAAACTATTATCATATTAAAATCGAAGCACAATCAAATTACAAATTACCTTTTAATTATGGTCTAATTTTTCACAAAGTGTCAATTTGTCTCTCTTAATTTTGGGACCAAATGATCCATTTATAATACTCACTATGAAAGTTGAGAAGACCATCTTATTTACCCAGGTAAAACCATCGTATATTTATTGTTATTGAATATTTTTGTACATAAACACGAATTATAGATTTCCCAAAATTTGCTATTTTCTTCTCCTAATGCTTTTTCCTAAATGGTTGGCCCCTCAAAAAAAAAAAAAAAAAAAAAAAAAGCTTTTTCCTAAATCACGTTAAGATACTTATGTCAACGCCTATAGGATGCATAGAATTGAGGAGTTTAAACGTTTAAGTCGTGACTTGTGATCACTTTTCCAATATTTCGTCTTGGCTAACAATTTGAAGGTTCCTATTGTTAACTTTAGGTCTTGCTGAATTTTTGTCACAGCTTATAGACTAGTCTTTGATTAATTGTTTGTGTGAGTTAGGTGAACAACGGTCAAGTAAAAGCTAGCATATCCGAAAAAAATAAAAACTTTTTACTTAGAGCTTTGAATTTCAAGGCCTTATGCACTATGAGTATGACTTTGAAAGCCTCTCTCTTTTTTTCATTCACTCGCTTTAAATATGAATATATTTGTCTAGGTCTATTCTAATTCCTCCTAAGCCCTACGTTGTAATATTTTGCGTTGCTTCGTAATGGGCGAAGTGAATTGGATGGCCTCTTCTTAAAGACATGGTCGTGGTCTAAGCTTAACATTTTTGGAAAAAGCCTTTGGGAATATCATGAAAGCAAAACCTCTTCGGTATCTCCTTAACACATTATGTGAAAAACTTCTATTTTCGGTGGGAAAGTTACAGGGATGCCATGAGTTTCATGAGTCTTTAATTAAAATAAAATAAAAACACAAATTAAGTTACAAGTTTACAACAAGTGGGTAGGGGATTCAAACTTTTTTTTTTTGGGTCATATAGAAAACTAAACAATGTCATTAAGTTATAAGACTCTTAATTTATAATTCTTTTTCCTTTCCTTTAATTTATTGTACACTCCCATTTAGCAACCTTTTTTTCTCATTGTTTTAGTACTAGGGGTTAGGGGCAACTTGATGTGTTTGGTGGTCCTAGGCAAAAATTGAATTAAGGCATTGTATATATTATATTTAAATGACAAATTTTAGTTATAAAATTAATTGTAATTTTAGGTTACAACCTTATTCAATATATATATATATATTTGGAATGAATTTTGATAAATCTACAATTAGATTACATCTTTTTCTTATATTCTTCATGCTTGCAATATTTCTAGAAAATTAAAGATTAATAGCTATGTCATCAATAAATGATTTAAATTGATTATTTTTTTGGGTAGTTTAAAATTATGTATAAAATATAAGCTTATAGATCATACAATAAATAATATTTGATTGATATAAAATTTGACATGTGTATTAAGTGCGTAAAGAACATGAAATTCAACGGTTAAATTTTCAAAATATATAGAAATGTTTATTTTACTGAACTTCACACACATATACACTTAGAATAGTCTAGAGTAGAATTTTTATCTTTTATATATATATATATATATATAACAACAACACAGCCAAGAAAGAACTCAATTCCTATTGGGAGTCATTCTTACAAAGAAACTAATCCAAATTAGACTTAATCATGTACTTTGATCAAAAATCTCTTTTTTTTTTTTTTTTCATTATCTTTTAGGGAATGTATTAGAACTTTTTTTGTTTTTATTTTTTTGGGTGCGGACAAAAACACCTCATATGTTCATCATATAAACATGTAGATTAATATGCCTAGGATTATTATGTGATTTAGATTTATCATAGTTATGAATGTTGACTAGGTCTTTCTATGTATTTTCTTTTCACTTCCTCTTAGATTGTAATTAGAAAATAAAGATTGAAACTTTTCTTTCATAGATTGTATTTAGGACCAAAACCTTTTAATTTTTCAAGCATATAATGTACATTTTTCATCTGTTAATAAAAATATTTTTTAAGTGTTTTCTTAGTTTTTCCTTTTAATAAAATTAAGTGACAACTAGTTCCTAAATTCTTCAATTTAGGAGGATTATATCAATGGTTGAATCTCCACCGTGAGATCCCTTACCTTAGCGGTGGCGATTATTTTCTTATCCCCATTCCTTATATTGAACTTTGCTAGTATCCGCTTAATTTGGGTTGTAGTTTTAACGTCTATAATCGATAAAAATTTGGATCTTATATGCCATACTTATTTCACGTGACTCAACAAAAGCATTATATGTTAAATTCTTTTATCATGTAATTCACCATATATGCATTAAAATTTTGGATCTTGAAATTTCTAATTTTCTCTTATCTTGATACTTCAATTTTACTATGGACTAGTTATTAACTTGTACAATGTATGGAAAAAAGAGAGTATAAAGTTCTAACATGACTATGTTATAAGGGTTTCTTTATTAAAACTAATATATTGTTTAATTGGCTCAAAAATTTAACATGGAATCACATAAAAAATAATTACAACATTCCCATTACTAGAAATTGACACAGAAAAATAATATAAAATGATATAATAATGTAATCGTACCTTAAAAAGTTCGTGTAATATTAAAGAATAAAAAAGAATATTAATGGGAAGTATACCAAATATGTTAAATAAAAGAATTTGTAGGAAATGTCAAATATGTTAATTATACCTTTTTAAAGAAGACCAAAATATTTCAATAGAATTTGGTGACTGTTAGAGGGCATCACCTCCAAAACAAAATTTTGATAAGCGAATTCTAATTGATTTCACCTACAGCAATTTAATACTTTTTACAATTTTTAGAATTAAGATCCTAACATGAAAAGAACCAAAGTCTTCCAAAGCAGACAACAACACATAAAAAAGTTGAAAAAAGAAAGTTATATACCATCATTACACATTTTAATCTCAAAAGATCAAAATTGTTTTAATTTTGACCCTTTATATATCAAAATTTTTATTTTAACCTTTAGTGTTTGATTCATTTTCATATTAGTTTTATAGTCCATTTTCATTAATAATCTGATAGTTTATAATATATTTTTCCACCTACAACAACGGAAATTTTCTACACCATACAATATTTTAGAGCTAGTATTTCTTGAAAAAGTTAAACATGAACAAAATTTAATGGTTAAATTATTAATGGTACAGATTGGATATAGTAAACAAAAGGATTACATTCAAAATAATCTCATTTTGATGGACTTTTGTAATATATATATATATATATAATTTAATAGAAAAATATTTTACCTCGAAACAAACTAAACCTAAATAAATGAAACCTTAATCTTAATCATGACTTGATGTACTTATGCATTTGACATACTTATTTATTATTTATGTTTTTGATAGGCAAATTGTGAGAGAAGAGAAAGGTGGAGTTCAAACTACAGAGAGTAGACATGACACACCGCAAATAATGCAACTACAACTATGCTATCATTTAATCTCTTACTTCTGAATACAAATCTTTTGTCTTATTTTTTGTGCTCTACAAATTATAACTTATAATATATTTATTTGACTTTTTTTTTATATAAAATTACTGAATTTAAAAATGAAAAAAAAAAATCTTATTTTTTAGGAAAGGTAAAAAAAAAATATATATATATATATATATATTTTTGACCCAAAAAAAAATGACGAAAGATACACTAATTATAAGATTGTATGAAATAATAATAGAAGTTACGCATCCTAGTGGAGCCAGTGAAGCAAAGTTGGGCGCGGCTAAAGGTAGATGAAGAGGGCCGTCCAGGGTGGGAGAAGAAGACAAGCCGGGGTGGGACCCATCCGCCGCAGCACCATCTCCCACTTGCCCCCATTCCATCCTCGTTTTTGTAATTTAGAATACACTTTTGTCCCCTCCTCACGTTTCTAACTTAACCCAACCTGGTCAACTTCTTCCTCCTAACCATGGTTGTTTTCCTACCCACATATTGTCCAAACCTCCATTACCTTTCAAAGTTCTTTCTTTAACCCCACCCACACACTGCCCCATCTAGGGTTCATTTGCTCAAATGTTTTTGTCATTAGATCACACTCCCCGCCACGCGCCATTCTCATTTCTTTTCTTTTTTTTCTTAATAAACATGATCTGCATTTTTCACACATCTATAACTTATTATTAGATTAAATACATCTATTATTTTTTTAATATAAAGTACATAAAGAAGTGATTTCCCAATCTTTGATTAAATTAATTCATTTCATATCAGAAAAACACCCCAAAATTCATGAACTAATAATGTAATAAATGAAATCCATTGAAACCTTTTTTGCTCGGGTGTTTTCAAAAGATTTAATACATCTATGATCACATACCAAAATTTGAAGATAAATATTTCAAGTTCATGACTATGTTACCATAAAATAGTGTCTTTTAGTCATGAGCAAAATTTAGCTACAAAATTAGTTGTAGCTTAAAACTACATACTCACTCAATAAAATAAATATTACAACATATTTTGAAAATCTCACCGTTAAATTGCATGTTCTTTACTTTTTAATACACATATTAAATTTTGTGTCAATCAGATATTATTTACTATATAATCTATAAGCTAATATTTTGTGCATAATTTTAAATTACAAAAATTTACAATTTAAAAAATTTATTGATGACATAGCTATTAATCTTAAATTTTTTTGAAATTTTGCAAGCATATAAGATATAAAAAGAAGATGTAATTCAATGGTGAATTTGTTAAAATTCACCTCCAATAAAAATATATTAAGTAAATTTGTAGTCTAAAGTTACAACTAATTTTGTAGCTAAATTTTGTTTTTAGTCATATATATATATATATATATAATTTTGTATGAATATAAAAGAAAAACAAGTTTCCAATCCTATCCCATGTTTTTTTAAGGCTTTTAATGTAAAGATTATCGGAAAATTATTGAATACTCTAGGATCATTACTTTAAAATAATGTTGCTATTCTTTAATAATATATTGTCGAAAAGTTATTAAGAGAGTCAAACTCTACATTGGTAACTATTTTTTTCCCTATATTTTGTTTTTAAAATAACAACCTCCAATTAAGGTTGAAAATTTTAGTGAAACATTAAGATAATTAACCATGATTCACACTTTTAGTACCTTAAAAAAAAAAAAAAAAAAAAAAAAAAAAAAAAAAAAAACTCCAAATTGATGGGAGAAACAAAGTATAACAGAGAAATAGAATTGGAGATAATTTAATAAATGATATTAATTTAAAAAAAAAAAATCAATTCATCACTTCCCGACTTACATATTTCACAGTTCCATTTTCCAATAACACCACTCTTGACAGTCCCATATATGTTCTCATCATATATATATAGCGTTCACTCCACGGTCTGAAATTGCGACTGAGACATGAATCCAAACCTTTCTCTCACAATACAAGAAAGCAATAAATTTTTTTTTTAACAAATTAGTATAATATGCATATATATATATTTAAACTTTTGGTGGTGTGAGAGAACAGAAATGACTGCGTTTTGAGACTTTGTCCTCTTCACCCATCCCCTTCTCCTCTTTCTTCTTCTTCTCCTTCCCTTTCTCTGCGCTCGATCTTGCTGTTCTTGTCGTTGGTTTTTTATTTTTATTTTCTTAAAAAAAAAAGGAAAGAAAATCGCTTTTCAAATCTTAGCTTCGAGTTCCGGAGCTCTCCCTATCTTTCTCTTTCTTTATCTTTCTTTTTTTTTTTTTTTTTTTTTCTCTATCCTCTCTTTTTTCTTAATATTTACCCACTTCCCTTAAAATAAACAAAAGCTTAGAAATTTAATTTTTTTTTTTTTAATTCGGGGTTTTATTTTTAATATTTTCCTTGTTTTCTGTTGTGGCTTTTATTTTTGCCCTTTGATGTGTCTATGGCTGGTTTGGATTTAGGCCCTGCTTCTCGCTACGTTCACCAGCTTCACAGGTCGGAATTCAACCTTCAATTACAACAACAACATCATCATCAACAACAACAACAGCAACAGCAACAAGATTCTGAAGACGATGGAGGACAGTACTCTGGGGATCATCACCAAGACGATGATCCACACCAAGGTCTCGAGCTTGTCACCAACAGCTCAGGCGGAGCAGGAGACATCGCGGGTCGGCGTCCACGTGGCAGACCACCTGGTTCCAAGAACAAGCCCAAACCGCCAGTCATAATCACCAGAGAGAGTGCGAATACTCTCAGAGCCCATATTCTGGAAGTGGGAAACGGATGCGATGTGTTTGACTGTGTCGCCACCTACGCACGGCGTCGACAGCGTGGGATCTGTATTCTCAGTGGCAGTGGCACTGTCACAAATGTAAGTCTCAGGCAACCAGCCGCGGCGGGAGCTATTGTAACGCTTCACGGAAGGTTTGAAATACTATCACTCTCGGGATCTTTCTTGCCGCCGCCTGCTCCACCGGGCGCCACCAGCTTGACTATATTTCTGGCTGGCGGACAAGGCCAAGTGGTGGGAGGGAGTGTGGTTGGGGAGTTAACTGCAGCCGGCCCGGTTATCGTGATTGCGGCTTCTTTCACAAACGTGGCTTATGAGAGATTGCCTTTGGATGAAGAGGAGCAGATGCAGATACAGACGCCTACTGGGCAGCAGGGTTCGGGTGGCGGCGGCGGAAGTGGTGGCGGTGGCGTGGGTGGGAGTAACCCTTTTTCGGACCCGTCAGCCGGGTTTCCTTTCTTGAATTTGCCGCTTAATATGCCGCCTAATGTCCAGTTACCGGTCGATGGATGGGCCGGGAACTCAGGCGGCGCAGCGCGTGGCGGTCCCTTTTGATTGTAATGTGAGATGGAAGAGGCTTGCTTTCTGACGATGTTATAAAAAAGGTCAGGACATTATTCATGGAGCGTCATGTTTCTTCTCTTTTCTAATTCTTCTTCCTCTTCTTCTTCTTTTGTTGATGTTGTAGTAACTCTTTCTTCTTCTGCTTCTTCTTCTACTACTACTACTGCTTTCTTTTTGGTTCTTAAAAAAAAAAAAAAGTACTATTTTGTAATGTTGACTCTATTAGTTCTTTATATGAAATGGTTTGAAGATTCAGCTAATTTCTAGAACAACGTATGCTTTGTTTTCTATGTGTATCACTGTATATGTTTGAAAACTGGCAATACACAGTGTGACTAAGAGTTTGAATAGGTTTCCCTTTTGTGATGTGGACTAGGTTTTCTATTTTTAGATTATCTTATAGATGTTCCATTCCTAAGGATGATGGTTTTGTGTGGTTAAATCGTAAAACTGTTTTCGTTAAGTAGGTACATCATCTTTGTGAGATTTAGGAACATGGGTTTCTCTTTTTTTTTTTTTTTTTTTGGCCTTGTTTTCACAAAATAATAAATACAACAGTGAAAAAATTAATTAAGAACAAGGGTTTTTCAAAGGGTTAGCATTCTTCTAGTACTAGTTGGATGGACTTCGTTAATACTACTTTAATGTTCAAGCTGACTTTCTTAATCTACTCCTTTTGGAAATGAATTTTTTTTTTTTTAGTTTTCTACTGAATTTCAAATCACTCTTATCATCCGTATCTCTTAAAAATATAAAAAGAAACTTCCAACACCCACGCAACATGTCTTTAATTTAGGCTATTTTTTGAGTGCTAAAGCTACTCATCTCTCATACATCAAGTCCATAATTAAGGTTCCTAGTGGATGATTTCTCATGCATTATTTACTCTAATCCATTAATTTTTTTGAGATAGAAAAATTAATGTAACAGAAGTTCTTTCTTAAGCAACGAGTTTGGATGGTGTTTATTTCTGATTTCCGATTCTCATGGCCTAGATGTGGCATTACATAGCCTACTCAAATGAGGATCTAGTTTTGCTCACTTAACTGTGTGCATGTCCGGCATGTCCATTTGATCTTGTTGAGCAAAGAGTCTTCTATGCATATATTTAGCTAGGAATCTTGATTTTATGGTGATCTACTCAGAGTCCAAACTATCTATTTTAATATTTCTTGACATCATTTGGGGTTGGAATTAAACAGCTAGGCACTGTTAAGATAGATGCCTTTCCAAAATTTGAAAACCTTCCATGGTTCCCTTGAGGCAATTTACCACTTGCAGAGAAGTAAACAAATCTATGTAGACATAGACAGCAGAGATAAGTTATGATGGGGCACCACCCCATCATCACTTATAGGGCCTCAACCATTTTCGTATGTATTGGTTGGATTAGTGGTACGTAGATTGCATCCGTATGAATAAATCTATAAACTATATAAATATATATCTTTTAAATTTGGTTTAAATGATTAGAGGTAGTTTTTATTTTTTTGTTTGAATTTGAATGTTGGATAACAGTGCATACATATGGGAAGAAATGGAGAAAATATTCTAAAATACAGAATTTAAATTACTTGTTTATCTTTCTTTCTTTCTTATAAATTACTCGTTTTCACTTTGTTATCTATTGTAGAAGAACTTTTAAATTATAAATTATTACATATTTTCGTAATATATTACAAAGCTTCACCAATATAAGTGAAAATGGGTGAGATGTTATTGAGATTGGTAGCAACTAGCAAGGATACGCCACTCTATTGATATGTATTAAATTTTATCTTTATTAAGAGCAATATTATATATACTCTGGGGAGTAGCTTAAAAAAAAATTCATGAATATAGTTCTAAAAGTGGTTTAGGTCAAAAAGCATTTTCCTCATGCCATATTATTCTTTTTTTTTGGTTATTTAACTGTTGAAATGATCTGTTTGATACACTTCATTGGGGAAATACCTAACCTTTAAAGTTTTCTGTTTGGTATACTTATTTATTTATGGATATATATATATATATATATATTGATATACTTATTTGGGAAATTGCATTAATTATTTAAGTGCTTCAACAAAATAGACAATGAATATCTAAGTCAGTTTCTTCTCTTCGCATCCCCTCCATCCCCTCACACCACATTTCAGCTCATCTTTCAATTAAAGGGGTAGACAAAATTGAATAATTTTTGCAACTACTTTGAATTAGCTTATTAATATCTAGTATTAAGTCAAGTAATCACCAAAAATTTTGGGTTCTCAAGGTATAGAGACAGTGGTCTGATGACAAAACTTCTAACCTAGCTATTGAAAGCCCCATCACCTCAGTCTTCCACTAGGAAACGTGGTTATGACCATCAACTTTGTTTCCTAGTCAGTCAGGTTTGCAGTAGAGTTAAATATTGTTAAAATCTAGTGTGAACTGACTTTAAATATTCTCCACTTGAAATGCTTATGCAAGGTGCCATTGATGAAACAAATTCTTATAGGTCTTGTCTTTGGACAGTTGCATTTGATTCCTTAAAGCACCCTAGTTAAGGAATATGCTTTACAATATCTTCTAGTGAATTTTCGGGCCAACCAATTAGGTTACAATATGAATGATGCGAATTGTGAGCTTGCATGAATTAATATATAGTATTATGTGATTGTACTCCAAAAAAGAATGATGATTGAGGGATTGCCTAAAAGGTTTTTGTCAAGGATTTGTAGCAAAGGGTCACCTTTATATTCTGAAGTAACAATCATATTCAGTTTTATAATTGTGTAGTTGTTAGCATTTTTATATATATTTCATCAGGAAAATATCCAAGAATTTTGTGCGTTGCATCATAATAACTCCTGCAAAGTATGGATACCTCCAGGTTCAAGCCTCAACTGCACTGATGGCATATGAAAGAAAGAACAAATGCTACAACTTAATGTGTTCATTTAATCTCTCAAGGATACTGGCTTTTCATTTTCTTTTCCAAAGTAGATATATATGTGCATAAAACCAGGTTTTTTTTTTTTTTTTTTTTCCTTGAATCATTTAGGAAAAGTACAAAAAAAGTAACCCAAAACGGTGTAAACAGATATGCTTGTACTTCTTTCTTCTTCCTAACTCTCTCTTCCGTGATTGATTTTGTTTCCAATGAAAGAACTCAAAGATTAAGAGAAGGTTCCTCCATGAAAATCGAAGAAGGCACTGAAAATGATAATGAAATTGGGGCCTTAATTTTCAATAATCAACTTTTTCTCCTACTTAATTAGATGCCGTAGCAATGTTTTGGTTGCTCCAACACCCATTTTATAATAAAAACCTATTAAAATAGGTCTAGTTTGGAGCTCAACCGAGCCATATGTATGTGTTGAAGTGATCCTTTTAACCCTCTCAAGCGTTTCTTTAATGAAGAGGCCTTTAATGGTGAGATCCTACTTTTCTCTTGACGCGGTCTCAAAGATTAAGAGAAGGTTCCTCCATGAAAATCGAAGAAGGCACTGAAAATGATAATGAAATTGGGGCCTTAATTTTCAATAATCAACTTTTTCTCCTACTTAATTAGATGCCGTAGCAATGTTTTGGTTGCTCCAACACCCATTTTATAATAAAAACCTATTAAAATAGGTCTAGTTTGGAGCTCAACCGAGCCATATGTATGTGTTGAAGTGATCCTTTTAACCCTCTCAAGCGTTTCTTTAATGAAGAGGCCTTTAATGGTGAGATCCTACTTTTCTCTTGACGCGGCATATAAAACTGTAAATGAAGTATATGTATTAAACCACAAAACATGTGTACAATTACTGACCTCAAATCTTAAATTTTAAGATGTGTTTGGATACCGCTTATTTGCTGAAAACTGAAAACTTATTGTTGAAAACACTGTAAAAAAATACTCCCTCTGTCCCATTTTTTTTGTCCTCTATTCCATTTTGAGATGTCTCAAAATATTGTCATGTTTCTAAAAATAAAAGTCATTAATTTACTAATATTCCTATTATACCCATATTAATTTACTAATTCAATTTTTTAATAAATTTTTTTAAGGGTAGTTTTGGAAACTTATACATTTTTAAAAGATAGACAAGATAATAAATGATGTTCCCTTAAAAAGTTTGACTTTTCAAACAGGACAAAAAAATTGGGACGGAGGGAGTAATTTTTAAAGGTGTGAATAGTACTGTAAGACCCAAATTTATCTAAAAATCTGTGTTTTGTTGACTTTTGTGGGTCTGTGAACAGTATTTATGAGACCCACTAAAAAACACAGACACACGGATTGGGCAAAATGCCCAATCCAAACGCGCTTAACGTCCACAAGATGAAATTTTCCATCAATTTGAAACATGGATATTCATCCCAATTTTTTATGCAAGATATAGTTCCTTTTTCTGTCTTGAAAATATATGAACACTAAAATCTTTAAGAAGATAGAAATTCTTCTTATAATTACTGGGAAAAGCCTCACTTCTTTATGTAGGTAAGCCATATCTGATCAGTTCATGCCCCCAGTTGCCTATGTATGTTCAATCTTCATCATGCATGGGCCTAATAAGATTTCCTCTCTTTAAAAGTATGAAGTGACAAAAGTGTGAGATTTTATTTCCTGTCCAAATTTTGACATAATGATTATGATGAGAAGAAGAAGAAGAAGAAGAAGAAGAAGAAGAAGAAGAAGAAGAAGAAGAAGAAGATGGTGATGATGAAGAAAAAGAGAGAAAGAAATGCTTTTAGAAACTTGAAAGGAAGTAAGGACTTTGGAGATAAAGATCTTAGCTTACCAAAAATTAAAGTAGTGCAAGCTAGTGCTGTAGAAATTTTATTAATTCATCCAAAAGAAATGAAATGGAAAAATGAGCTGACCGTGTCGTATGTGCAATATAATATATATCACATTGTGTCTATTCTTAGAGCATTGATTTTAAGCTGTCACCTTTATAAATAATATTCAAGAGTAACTGAATTTTATATTTCAACCAGAAATCATAGCTTTTTTTTTTTGTTTATTTTAAGGAATGCTTCCAGTAAACAATTATCATGTCTAACCACATTTCTGGGGACTGCTTTCTGGTTAATTGTGTATTGTGACCATTAAATAGGTGACAATAATGATTGCAGAGTACTACGGATTCTGTTCTAGTGCTCCTCTCATGGAGTTTGTTAAATAAATAGTTAGGATAGTATTCAAATGATCCAAATCATGATGAACATTAAACTATAAATTTAGCTGTCGACATCCTAGACACAGCAAGAAAATACATGATTCTATGGCAGATTTATTAAGAAATGATGTTGTCCTAGATGTTATAATAAACAGTACTTAAAAGATGCAAAATATGCCATGATGAATATGGACTGAAAGCTATGTAGTAATTATATAGAGTTATAGACCACGGGGTTTAAATATATACAATAATCGAAGCAAAGTTGATGTGGATATGGAAGGAAATATGCCTAGAGTGAGAGGGCAATTGGTACGAGCAAGATGAACAGTCATTGTTTGATGAACTTCCAGGTACACAGTAGAGGGACGATATGTATGATGGTGAAAAATTGTTCACATTGATGCAAGATTGATACAATTACGTATTTGGGTTAGCAT
This sequence comes from Quercus suber, assembly GCF_002906115.3. Taxonomy (NCBI): domain Eukaryota; kingdom Viridiplantae; phylum Streptophyta; class Magnoliopsida; order Fagales; family Fagaceae; genus Quercus; species Quercus suber. The sequence goes on along the minus strand of NW_027069695.1, from coordinate 135,386 downwards.
TCTGGAGTATCTTGGAGTCTTTGTAGGTAGGCCTAGGGTTCTACGGAATGTAGTTGAGAAAATAAAAATGTGACATTACTTTCCAGAAAGAAAACATCTATGATATTGGTACGTGGCTGTCATTTAAGACCCATATAAGTGCTAGGTTTTCATGTTAATTGGAACAATTCATTAAGAGTTAAAAATATGTGCGTGTACAGTTAGATTCTGCTCTAGTTGACTCTCAAAAAAAAAAGAAAAAAAAAAGAAAAAAAGATTCTGCTCTAGTTAATTAGCCTAAACTCCAGCTCAATAGATTTTTTGATCGAAGTCTAGCTTACTGCTAACGCTATAATGTTCATCTAGCCAATAGATTAATATGGCCGGTATGTGATTCAAGTTGACAAAATTATCTTTCACTTTCTCAATGTAGCTTGAAGATTGATTATCAATTTGTATGAACCATTCTGCCTAATTGATACTTTGGCTATTGTACTGATATCATTTGGCTAGAGGTAGTTACACCCAAAAACATGTTTAAAATCTCCAAACATAACGAATCCCCATTACTTGCCTTGATTTTCCCTCAAAATCAGATATTGTCTAGTCTCAAACTATACTCTAGTACTAGTTCTCTAAGGAAAACAGAAAAAGAGAGCAATTAATTTAAGGGCTTGCATAGATAATTTGACCCTGACAATAATAGTTTCTGCAAGAATAAAACAGACACTGATAATAATCCAACATTTTTTTTCAAAGCTATTGAGCATCATTCAATGTTAATTAAAACTGATGTTTTGGTGTTTGTATTTTAATAAATATATTTTGATTCAACCTTTGTTTCAAGGATAATAATGAGTAACATATATTACAAGATTAATTTAATGCTTTCCTATCTTTTGTTGTTAATTAATTTTGGCTTGTTTCCTGTGCAACCCACAAACTTATGTAAGAAAAGAGACACCAACATTTGGGGTCTCAAGTGATGCCTTTAAAAATCATGTTGAACACCACTCCTAATAAAAAAAACAATTAAACCTTAGACTTTGGGCGGTGGTGTCCATGGTAGGGAAACTCAGTCAACCAAACTTGAAAATCTTGAGGCTACAGTCTTTGGGAAAATATAGAAGTGATAGAAGCAGTTCAGCTCTAAGCCAATCAAAAGCAAAATCCTAAATTTGGAGTTTTACTTGAAGTCCCCACTTAATTTACTTAATTTATTATGAACAAAAAAATACACTTACATAAAATAGAAAACGCAAGACCATACAATCTATGAAATCAAAGAACAGCATCTTATTTCCTAATTACAATCTAAAAAAATGAAAAATTACATCGATAATCCCTAGTTTATATCCCTTAATCTAAACACCACCTTATAGGATACAAAAAACGATCTCTTAAAATATAATGGCCAATGACAATTTACCCCATATATACAAATGAGAATAAATATACTGATGTTCATCATACATCGTGGAAAAGTTATATCATGTTTCCATTGGATGTTACCTCTCTCTCACAAGAGGGTGGTTTCTACATTGTGACTCACAAAAATAACATAAATAATAAAGAAAGAAAAGATTTGACTAGACTATTTATCAAATTAAGTTATGACATTATGAACACACTCAAAGTTAGATCAACAAAAAATTGCATAACCTCTTCTATTTCCACAAACAAAGATGCATTTCTAATTTCAACAATGCATGAACATATATAATTTTAATGTATGAGGATCTAACTTGATGACTTGACCCGAGTTTACGTGATCAAACCCTAATTTCTTACGTGCGTTGCATCTCATGTGTCACATCTAAAAATTCACAATGCTATATTGAATCCCTTAATTGGATGATACATCCGCATGTTATAATGACTATTCACATAAAATTTAAATCTAACAAAACCCTAAAAATGCATGACTTTATTGATGAAAAAATGGCATTAATAGAGAAATCAAAGATCAACTTGTAGAATGACCATTTAACAACTAACACCAAGTGAGTGATTATTTGGACCTGTGATGTATCATGATCTAAAGATGAGAAAATATTTTATTTTATTTTATTTTATTTTTATCGACCAAATTTCATGATTTTTCAAAAATATAATCTAACCAAAAAGCTTTGTAGCATTTAAAAGAAATATGAGTGAAGAATACTTATTTGAGTACAAATCAATTTTTAGTCTGCTTGAAGTGATTAAACACCATTCGAAGCAGGAAACTCACTTCGCATAAAGAGAAACAGTTTTGGTACCACCTAACTTAATAGGATTTTTTATGAAATGCACAAGTTAACGGTAAGAATAAGGAAATTAAAATATATTTTATTGACAAGAGTAACAAGATTACAATACCTAAGTTACATGCAAATAGCTTAAGTTACAATGCCTAATTCAAGTGAGGCGAATTTGACACACTTACAAACATGAAGTGATAACTTTCGGATTTTAGGTACATGAAAGAATCAATGATTCTAATTTTGATAGATGATTTTGTGTGTCTTATGTGAGAATGTGTTTTTCTATTTATACATGGGGATCTGGCAATTAATGTTGATCCTTTCCATGTGTTGTGTTACGATTGGTCATTTTCTCACAAACTCTTACTAATAGTCCTCTAGAAACTATCTCAAAGTAACTACTCTTGCTCGTGGAAAGAAAAAAGGTCAAAAGATGGAGGGAGAGAGAGCAATTTGGTGTGGGTTTTCCCCTCTTTATTTATTTATTTTTGAGTTCTAGAAACTTGGTGTACGTGCAAGTTAGATATGAGTTTATATGAGAGATAAAATAAGTTATCTAACAGTACATCTAAATGAAAAAGCTCATGAGTGATAGAAATGCAAGCTTTAACATCATAATATCAAAAGAAGAAGAAAGTGATAGCAATGATGTAAAGTAGACACAAGATGTACGTGGAAAACCCTAAAAAAGGGATGAAAAACCACAGTTTGAACAAGAATGGCCTTGTATTATATGAAAAGAAGAAGTAACTCCTGTACAATAAGGACGTTTTTCCTTAAAAAAGAGACTGTTTTCTACCTTCCTATCTTATCAACTTTCTACTCTCTTCTCAAAAAATCTACTTGGATTCTTACCCCAAAAGTCCAGCTACATGTTCCTCTTATAATTAATTTGAGGAATATGACTGAACAAAGACATGTGTCAAGTTATCATTTCCTACTTTTGGACCTTACTATAACTGGGGTATTACTTGGTGACTAAAAGAGAGAGAGAGTACGCCAACATCAGCACTGTGGCATGTGGGTAGCTGACTTTGCCACAGTATAGGGAACAACTTTTGAGCAATGAGAGGGACATCAAAAGCACTATAAGATGATACATGTGTCCTTGAAGTGGTCCAACATGCACTCAGCCAATAAGGGGTATATCTATAATTGCTGACCTCAGAAAGTCACTATCTCCCTTTTGTGAGTGCTTGAGTACCATGTCAGATGCATATCTTACTTCCTTCCCAAGGCAGTCACACCTTTAGCACGGGCTGAGGATAAAACTTTATAACCAACGTTTCCTCTTCCTTTGCTCGCAGCTACTTCACGTGTAAGGTTCAAATCCAGTCACATTGACATTCTCTCATGCCTTGGCTGGTGTATTGTACACTAGGTAAACCTTATATTTAATTGATAGAGTGATACATTTATTCTTAAAAAAAGTTAGAAAAAATTTCTACAAGAAAATTCAAACAAATAAATAAGTTCGGGAGACAGTAAGATAGAGTATCGATCTTGCCATGTTGAGTGCCAATCAAGAAATAGAAGGGATAGATCTATACATTATGGCTGAATGGACTCTTCTTTGGATGAACATATTTCAAAGTGGTATTAAGTTATTAAAATCATCAATTTAATTATTTATTTTTTAAAAAAATATTTTTTATTTTGATAATTAAAACTTTTATAATTATCTTGTAGGATTTTACAATGCATGCATGACCATGATAATCTTTTAATTGAACCAGTTATAATAATGGTCTAAATGAGGCCAAAATGGGTATTTGCCCTTTTCGCCAAAACTTTCCAACAAAATATCCATGTTTCGAAACTATTTAACAAAACTCCCCTGTTTTAAACTTAATTTTCTAAAAATCAAGTTTCAATGAAAAACTCAAGTTATGTGAAATCAAACTAAAAAAAAAAAAAAACATGAACTCAAGTTCCATGTAAAAATTTTTACATTACTTGATTTTTATCAAATCAAGTTTTTCATTGAAACTTGACTTTCTAAAAATTGAATTTCAAAACAAGGGCATTTTGCTAGATAATTTCAAAACAAGAGTATTTTGCTACATCTTTTAGGCGAAAATGGCATATACCCATTTTGGCCATCTAATTGATTTTGCTACTTCTTTCAATGACCGATCAAAATGATTTAATTTTAATTCTATGCATACTTTCGCTTACCTTGAAATAATTTTACCAATAGAAATAATTATTTCGGGAGACTTATCAAAAACTCAAACTTTTACTTCTAAGTTGACAATTTTGACATTGAATTCCATAATGACCCACTATGATGTTCTTGTTTACCTAGGTCAAGTTTGGAATATTATGAACTTGTAAAACGAAACTTTTACACATGGATGTGTAAAATGAATATTTTAACCCTCTTCCAATTTTATTATGGGAAATCCTAACGAGTACCCTTAGAGCATTGGTTAACAATCCATTTTAGGAAAGTTTTGACATCACTTTTATAGAAAATGAAAAAAGCTCTCAAAACATTAATGGTTTTTTTTTTTCTTTTCCCATAAAAACTTTATTTAACTAGATTGTTAACTAATGCCCTAAAAGCACTTGTTAGCATGACCCTTTTATTATAAATGATATTTCTAAGTTTGTAAATAAGTTGTCAATTTGGAATCCCACAAACCCTCGTATTTTGTGAGAGTGTGAATTCCTTCTTAAACATGAGATATCCTTATTCCTAAGATATGAGATCAAGGTTTTGAAACCCGGACCGTTCATTGAACCGTAAAAGGGAGAGGTTCAAGGCTTTTAAGATTGAACCGAGGTTGGATCGGAGTCGAATCGTGATGACGTCATACTTAATTTAATAATTATTTAAATATAAATAAATATATTAAATTTGTAAATATTAGCAAAATTTACTAAAAATATCTTAAAAATTGAAACAAAGTACATATAATAGTACATTATAAGGTTAATAAAAAATAGTACAACATAAATAAGCATAAAAAGAAATTTTTATAATAATCCTTTAAGAGAAATCATTTCAATTAATTAAAAACGACTTTTAAAATAAATTCATAAATTGCATAGGTATTATTCTTAAATAAAAAGTTAATTTAGTAATATTTAATATGTTGAGAAAGATAACATAGAAGTTTAGAAACTATAAATCATGTAAATTTAATATAAATTTAATAATATTGCATATTAACTCCTAAGAAGAGCACTTGGTCCATTGGTTATGGCTTCAATCTTGCTTATAAGGTGTGAGAGCTTAGGTTCGGATCTTGGTAGCCGCATTTTTCTTTAATTTTTCCCTATTCCATGACCGATTGAATCGGCCTACGGTTCGTCCGGTTTTCCCCATTGAACCCCGGTTCATCCGGTTCTCTCAGAACTCATGTATACTTGGTTCTCTATGCTTAAAAAACCGAATTTCAATCCGGTTCCCGATTTTTCCAGTCGGACTGCCCGGTTCGGTCCAGGTTTCAAAACCATGAATGAGATTTTTTTAATATTTTTTCTAAACAAGAAAAATATAGGGAGTTTAACTAAAGAAGCAAACCTTAAATTATTATACCAAAATGATCAATTTTTTATAAGTAAAAAACTATTAAATTAATTTAATCCAAAAAAAGAAAACTCAAATCTCATAAGTAATTGCTATAAGATTCCTTTACATGTAAGGACATGAATATATTACAAGGTGTTTTGCATTATTAATGATGTTTTAAATAACAAAAACAATATCAAAGTATTGGTTCCAAAATTTTCTAGGTAGTTGTGAATCATCAATAAACTAATTGGGATCAATCAAATATATATTGTTGTCATTTTATCTTATCCAACATTATATTCTCCCATCTTTCTTAATTAACATTTTTAAATTATGTCTACAATTTTAGTTTTAGAATTCCTCTAGTTCCTCTATTCCTCATCTTAAATCAAATAATTCTCTCTTATTTTTGTATTTATTGATGATTTAAACCATAATTAAAATATATGAGATATTTGAAGTATCCTTGTACATAAATACATTGGAATGATTTCTAGACATAAACTAAAAATAAAAATTCCATATTCATTGTTTTGGGATTTCTAAACAAACCAAATGTAGGCATAAGTGAATAACTACATTTCCAAGTATTTAGATTAAGGTGTGAGATGGTTCATTCTCAAAAACGTCCACGTGTTACAAATGTAGACATGACCCTTCTGTTAGACTTTTGTCACTTTTATCAGATGAAAAAGCACTACACGGGCTTCACATAAACCGAAATAAGTGCACAAATAATTGATGCTAACCTATCACATATGTCCATGTGGTCATTTCCCCTCCATTAAAAATGACAAAAATAAACAGAAGGGTCAATTATGATATTTTAAATACCAAAAAACGTAAATTTCATAGTAAAATGGGTGCTTTGATAATGACCCATACCACAAGGGATATCTTTGTATTTAACCTGACTCTATTGTGTAGGGCGTTCGAAGCAGTATGGAACTGGATTTTAACCATGGGAACCAACAGTCGAGAGAAGAGGAGGTGGAACTAGCTAGGAGTGTCAAGAAATTCAAAGATAGCAATGGGGCTGAGCTGTTTTCACAGCCCCGTAGTCAAGTGAGTTATCGGGATATACTCATTAGAGATATTGCAAGAGCTTATGCCCAAGCATTTAGCCTTGACAGAGCAGATGAATTAGAGGTGGACTCGGATTCCAAACTAGAAGACCTCACAGAGGGTATGGCGGAAGTCAAACTCTCCAAGGAGACAAAATCTCGTATCAAAGCTCCATGGTCAAAGGCGTTGATAGTGAAAGTTTTCGGTAGATTTATGGGTTACAACTATCTAACTTTCAAGCTTAACACCTTGTGGAAACTAGTGGCTTGAATGGATTCTGTAGACCTTAGTAAGGATTTTTTTTCTTAATTAGATTCAGTGATGAGGTAGATTATGAAAAGGTGCTAAGGGGAGGTACCTGGTTTATTGGAGAGCACTTTCTTGCTATGAGACAGTGGGAACCCTATTTTAATGCCTTGGAGGCGAGCTTCAACTCAGTTGCTGTGTGGGTAAGGCTCCCATAGCTTCCCATTGAGTTTTATGATAATTCTATACTCATGGAAATTGGCAAAGCCATTGGACCAGTGTTGAGAATTGATTCATACACAACATTTGGTTCAAGAGGTAGCTATGCCCGACTATGTTTGCAGATTGATCTAACAAAACCCTTGATCAACACCATTAAAGTTGGCCGGCTGTGTCAGAAGGCAATATATGAGGGTGTCACTTCTTTGTGTTTTTATTTATTTTTTTATTTTTTTTATTTTTATGGCAGACTAGGTCATAAGCAGGAAGCTTGCAATTACCACATATGCCCACCTAAGGAGGTAGAGGATGAACCCACAATCACCTCGCTTGATAACCAAACCAAACAGCAACCAGGTCCTCATTATGGGGAATGGATGTTAGTTACGAAGAAAAAACAGATAGTTAAGAATGGACGAGGCCATGCAACTAAAATGCCTAGTCAGCAAGTTGAAGTTGAAACTAGAGGAACCAAGGGTGACCTCAGTAATCCAAGTAATAGCCAAACTAAATTGAGTGTGGAAAAGACATTTCTTTTTAGAACCAACACGACCTAAAAGGTTGTGGCACGCGAGGAAAATGTAAATCACACGCCTAAGAGACAGATGGAAGCATTGGGTAGTGGTTCAAATGACCGTTTTGACTGGTCAAACCAATTGGAAGAACCAGTGAATAAGGAAGCTAAGGCACCTAATACACCTCGTGATAAGAAAAGCGCCAGTGCAAAAGGAAAGAAAATTCTAAGACGATCTAGCCTAGATTCAGGCACTAATCAAATCCAATCCTCATCGTCTTCTCTCCCTGATTTTAGTTCCATTCAAGCTCATGGAGCAACCTGGCCGAGCCAACAACTCCTCCGCTCTCAGGATGGGCAATATGGTTCAAGGGTAAAGCTATAGCCATCCCCGACAAACTGATCACGCAGATAAGAGCAGTGCCAATGACCACAATGGGGAATTTTGATGAGGAGCTTCGGGTAGCTTAGAAGAATCTATTTCCACTAACTCAAGCCAATGGGAGAAATGGAAGTTTGGCGCTGGACCATCCGGCGTGGGGCTCAACACCAAACCCATGGTGGAAGTTCATCATGGACTTGCCTCTGTTCTCAGAGAAAGAAGCCGAAGAACTGAACAGGCTAAGAAGGCCATTAGTGGTGCCACACTTGGACAAATCAGGCTGGCTAGTGCAGGAAAGGAAGGTGATAGACTTCAGGGGAACAGTTTCAATGCACCAGGGGAACATCCCGACAATGAAACTATTCCAAACGATCAGTCTAGTCAAGACATGCGACCTATTGATCAATTGCAGGGAGGAGATCCATGGAATTTTTAATCACATGGTTCTATGGAAGCCGAATTGGGTGGTGTCCAAGGATTTGCTGAGGAAAGTGGGATGGAGCATGATAGCATCATCAATGATGGGAACTAACCCAATGGAGATTCCGAATAATCATTATGTGTAGATGAATATTTTGTTGTGGAATTGTAGAGGTGCTCTGAACATGAATTTCAAAAGAAGAGTGATAGAGATGGCAGTCAATTATTTTCCGTCCATCATGGTTCTTACAGAAACTAGGGTTGGTGGGAATAAAGCAGCGAAGATAGCAGAAACCTTACCTTTTGATAGCTTATTCGCCACAGAAACCATTGGCTACGCTAAAGGGCTCTGGCTTCTTTGGAAGAAAGAGGAAGTTTAGGTCATTGTGCTCAGCCACGAAGCAAGAAATACACACCACCATTACGGTACGTGACTCTAACTTTTCTTGGATTATCTCCCCTATCTATGCTAGTTCGTGCTTAGCTAAAAGGAAAATATTGTGGGCTAATCTGTCTCATGTTGCCCAACTACACAATCTCCCTTGGCTCTTTTTAAGGGACTTTAATGAAATTATATGTAGTGATGATAAACTAGGAGGTAGACATGTTAATCTAAATAGAGCTCTTGACTTCAAAGCTTGCCTTGACTCTTGTAACCTCTTGGACCTGGGATTCTCGGGACCAAAATTCACGTGGTCAAATTGTAGGCAAGTCTCGGATTTAATTCTAGAATGCATTGATAGATGCTTTGCTAACCCCGCCTAAAGGCTTATGTTTCCTAAAGCTTCTGTTACTCACCTCCCTCAAGTTTTCTCAAACCATTGCCTCCTCCTATTAGAACTCTCTCATTCCACTCAAGGTCCTCAAAATAAACCTTTTAGATTTTTACCATGTGGCTACACCATTAGGAGTTCCCAAACATGGTCAAGAAAGCCTGGGAAGAGGAAAATGTACTCTCATGTGCTATTGAAAAATTCACTTCCAGTGCAAAATAATGGAACAGGACGGTGTTTGGAAATTTGTTTGCAAGAAAGAGGAGTGTCCTAACTAGGATAAATGGAGCCCAAAAAGCCCTTTCAAGTGGGCCTAATCATTTTTTGGTCCAACTAGAACAGGACCTCATCAGGGAATATTTGGAAATTATGCAACAAGAAAAAGAGTATTAGGCCCTAAAATCTAAGCTAAATTGGGCTACTTATGGGGATCGAAATACCTCGTTTTTCCATGTATCCATGTTGGTGAGCAGACATAGAAACAAAATTAAGAGTATCAAAAATTTGATTGGGGAGTGGATTACAGAAGAAGATGAGATTAAAAATTTCATTCTCGCTGGTTATAGGGAAATCTATGAAACAAGCCATTTATTCTTTACCAGGAGCATGGAGATTGAAAATTTTTCTTGTTGCTTCCTATCAGATGAGGAGAAGGGCCTTCTCAACTGAAGAGGAGATAAGGCAAGGGTTATAGGCCTTAAAGCCCTTCAAAGCATCGATGGGCTGATGGGCTTCACATGGGCTTCTTTCAAATTTTTTAGGCAGATGTTGAACACTCGATGTGTAAGGAAATTTTTGATATCTTTCTGACTAGGGTGGCACCAGAATACCTTAATGATACACTTAAATGCCTCATCCTCAAATGCCAAAGTCCAGAAAGTCTAAACAATTATCGACCTATAAGCCTATGCAACTCCATTCACAAGGTGGTGTCAAAGATCATAGTGGCCCGGATCCGACCCTTTATTGATAAGATTATCTCTCCAGTTCAAGCTGCATTCATGCCAGGGAGAAAAGGTTGGATAATATTATCATTGCACAGGAACTTATTCACTCAATAGACAATAAGAAAGGTAGAATGGGGTTCATGGCTGTTAAGGTGGATCTAGCCAAGGCCTACGACTGCCATAGTTGTCAAATCATGAATTGTATCGTAAATCAATTTTTGATTTTTTTTTTGTATAGTATATCGTATCAAATTGTGCATCGTAAGATATACAAACACCTAATGAAATTATAAAATAATTATAGATATACATATATAAAAGGTATATTCATTATATATTCAAAATATATTCAACTAATGACCAATTTAATCATTACTTATGTAATACAATTTAACAAAGCTAACTAAATAAATCAAATTAACTTGTGTTTATAACATGCACATTCAAATTGATTAAATTCAGAAGTAATACATGATATATGAACCAAAACAATAATATCTTTTCGTCATCTTGGTTAATCAACTCCATCTAAGTCAATGTTATCATCATGTTCAGCATCTTGCAAAAAAAAAAAAATTCATAGACATTTTCTTTATTATTATCAACATTTACTTCTTTTTTTTTGGTTTTTTTTATTCTAATAATTTATTCTTTATATTTTTTTTTTCTTGCCATTCTAGCTTTTAAGACTCAAAATAATAATAACAAAATAAAAAATAATTATATTTTCATTTAATACATTATTAATAGTGTGGGGCCCGTGGGCCTGATAGCCTCGGCCCATCGTGTAGCAGGCCCAAGGCCCACGCCGAGGAATACTGACCATTCAAGGCTAAATTGGGGAAAGCCTCTGTTCCGGATCCACGTCGAGGACCTCCTTGTCCTCGGCATGACAAGGATGATTTTTGGGAAAGACCTGGCCCAAAGTAAGCTGTCACTCTCACACTTAATGCATTCACCTAACCCCTCTGGCCACATTAATGGGGATATAACCTCTTAGCAGGGCAACGTTGATCAGAGTGAACCACTTGAGTACTGATAAGGCCTCTGATGGGACGGACGGTCAGAAGAGAGGCGAATGGATGATCAACAGATGGAAGAAGGAGATAGGAAGATGAAGACTATATAAGAAAAGCAAGTAAAGTAAAAGAAGGGGGGGAAAAAGGGGGAGAAGAAAAAGGGCTCCTCGGCCACGGGCCGAAGAGCATCCCCCCAGATTGTAAAAAAGTTCTAAGTATTTTTTAATAGAAGAATGGGGTTCATGTTTGGTGATCGACGGCCAGCGCCTAAACCTTTAACCCACTCTCTACAAATTTATTGTTTGGGCTTGTTGGGCTGAAAACCCATTCATACTCAGGGTCAAATCCAAATTGAGTCCCTACAATTGGCGCCGTCTGTGGGGAGGATTAGGGTGTTTACCGGCGCACCAGGCGATTGTTCTAAGTGGTCGTTTTACAGTAGGTTGGCGAAGTAAACAAAAAAAAAAAAAAATACAACTATATAGAAGATTTGATAGAGAAAAGAGAGATCTTGATATTATTTCATAAATAGAAACAGTATAAATTACAATCAGAGGATCAGGCAGGCGTGTTTCACAAACAAATTTAAAAGCTAATCCTACCAGCTAGTTCTACAATCAGAGGCCCAGGTGGACCCACCCTAAAAAACTAGCTAGAGGGAAATGTCAACCCATGCTTTTATTGGCATCAAGAGAATGGGAGAACTTGACACCAAAAGCAGGGAAGGGGGAGGGCCAGCTTGTTTCAAAACCACCTACAACTCCTTTCTCGGAGCAGTGGAGTTGGAACAAAGAGAGAAGCAGATGCAGGGGCTCCGGGACACCTTCCCCCATGATGTTTCCTTGATTCTCTCCAATCCTCATGAGTGTTGGCCGTTGGAGACGGCAACACTCGGGCACTACCCATGATGTGAATTTGCACGCCTTCTTCGTCGGGGGTGCACTCCGAGGAGAGACGTTAGGTACTTTAACAACATCCTTCCGGGCCACCTTGTATGGCGCCATCGGGGTTACTTCTAGATTCTGCCGCACCGGAAGCCCAGTGGGGGCTGCGGCCATGACGGCTCTTAGCACGGATGTCTTCACACCCGCCCAAAGCCGCCTCATATTTGCCAATTCCAGTCACAATTCCGGCGGGGTTGTTAAAAGGGCTTAGGGAGCTGGAAGGATGTGTTTTGTTCTGTTTGTGTTGGGAGGTTCATGGATTGTGGGGAAACCATCCCCCCACCTTATATAGGGGATGAGGGTTGGTGAGAATTAATTCATGCAGAATTCGAAAAGAGAATTACCAGCTGGGCTAATAATGAAGCTACCAATTTCTAAGGAGGCCGTAGACCGTTGGACTCGTGTTAATTCACGAGGACATTAATGAAGGCGCGTTTCGCGCACCGAAGTGTCAAGCGCGGAACACGAAAGGACAAAGGGCGCTTCATAAATGAAAAAGATGGGGCCTCGAGCTGGAGGCGTGATCAACGCCACGTGTAAAGATCATAATCCGACCCAAGGAGGAATCATCTCTAGTAAAGTGGTCCGAGGACAAACCTCTATTTACAGAAAAATAGAAGTGGTAGACAGAACCAAGGTATTGCATGGTCCTCGGACCCAAGCCTATGGTAAAACTATTCACACCATCATACCTGGGTACTAGACAGAACCAAGGTATTGCATGGTCCTCGGACCCAAACCTATGGGGAAACTAGATACTTACAAAAAAATAGAAGTGGTAGACAGAACCAAGGTATTGCATGGTCCTCGGACCCAAGCCTATGGTAAAACTTTTCACACCATCATACCTGGGTACTAGACAGAACCAAGGTATTGCATGGTCCTCAGACTCAAGCCTATGGTAAAACTATTCACACCATTATACCTGTGTACTAGACAGAACCAAGGTATTGCATGGTCCTCGGACTCAAACCTATGGGAAAACTAGATACTTACAGAAAAATAGAAGTGGTAGACAGAACCAAGGTATTGCATGGTCCTCGGACCCAAGCCTATGGTAAAACTATTCACACCATTATACCTGGGTACTAGACAGAACCAAGGTATTGCATAGTCCTCGGACTCAAACCGATGGGGAAACTAGATGCTTACTAAAAATAGAAGTGGTAGACAGAACCAAGGTATTGCATGGTCCTCGGACCCAAGCCTATGGTAAAACTATTCACACCATCATACCTGGGTACTAGACAGAACCAAGGTATTGCATGGTCCTCGGACCCAAACCTATGGGGAAACTAGATACTTACAGAAAAATAGAAGTGGTAGACAGAACCAAGGTATTGCATGGTCCTCGGACCCAAGCCTATGGTAAAACTATTCACACCATTATACCTGGGTACTAGACAGAACTAAGGTATTGCATGGTCCTCAGACCCAAGCCTATGGAAAACTAGATACTTACAGAAAGATAGAAGTACTAGACAGAACCAAGGTATTGCATGGTCCTCGGACCCAAGCCTATGGAAAACTAGATACTTACAAAAAAATAGAAGTACTAGACAGAACCAAGGTATTGCATGGTCCTCGGACCGAAGCCTATGGAAAACTAGATACTTACAGAAAAATAGAAGTACTAGACAGAACCAAGGTATTGCATGGTCCTCGGACCCAAGCCTATGGAAAACTAGATACTTACAGAAAAATAGAAGTACTAGACAGAACCAAGGTGTTGCATGGTCCTCGGACCCAAGCCTATGGAAAACTAGATACTTACAGAAAAATAGAAGTGGTAGACAAAACCAAGGTATTGCGTGGTCCTCGGACCCAAGCCTATGGAAAACTAGATACTTACAGAAAAATAGAAGTACTAGACAGAACCAAGGTATTGCATGGTCCTCGGACCCAAGCCTATGGAAAACTAGATACTTACAGAAAAATAAAAGTACTAGACAGAACCAAGGTATTGCGTGGTCCTCGGACTCGAACCCATGGAGAAAATAACTATCTGGAGAAAAACCAAAGCGTTACCTAGAGTCAAGATATAATACGGTCCTTAGATTTATATTTGAAGGATAACAGATGATTTCATGAGACTAACTCCAGAATAGAATACAAATATCGAGCAGAATATTATAGTAAAGCAAATAAAAGAAAACATCTGTAGTTGGAAGCAAAGTATTAAGCATTCAGCTCAAACAGAAAGTATTCAATTTCCTTACAACGCCACTGAGGCAAGAAACAAAATGAAATAAAAGAGAGAATGAAAAAGAAAATAAACAAAATTATCCTATGTCGTATACCAGTCTCCCCAACTCAGTAGGCAAATTAATTTGATAAACAAATCAAAAGGCTTTAGCCAAGGCCTAAGGGCTTTGTCTCGAAGGGTCCGCCGGAGGCTAGCCACGTCTTGTGGTATTTCCTGACCCTCGGTTATAACTCCCCCTAACGTTCTCTGGGATTTAACCTCCTCGGATGGTTGGTCAGTTAAAGATATATCATCGGCGGTCTTATCGTGACTCTCAACTGCTGGTAATGAGGACCCCTCCTCGGGAGCAGCAGAGGTAGTCTCGCGAATTGCAATAGGGTAATATACCTTGTCCTCCTTCCTAAGGTCAGAAGAGGCATCAACCCCTGCTTGGTTGAGGGCTTCATGCCAGGTCTGAGAACAGTAATGCCTGCACACCGCAGGAACTTGAGCCCGAAGGATGGCTTCGGTTTTAGCCACCCCATCTGCGTAAGCCGAGGATCACGAGCTCTAATTACGTGCTTCGGAACTGGGAATGATTTCTGAGCTGGGTCGCATCCGAGGATTTGATGGGCAGCTCTGACCTAGTTATCAGTTTCGTTTAGGAAAAGGTCCGACCTAAGAACGGTTTCCAAATCCGCTTTGTTAACCAGGTGAAAATGACGTGCAAAGGCGTGTGGATCTGCGAAAAGAAAAGTAAAACTCCTGTGGTTAATAAACCAAAGCGGATATACAGTTATAAACATAAAAATACTGAAACCTAGATTGTCTCCTACTTCGGATACCCTACCTGGCTCCCCCTCTACTGTTGGGCAATGAAAACCATTGTGCCACTCCCCCGACACAATGAGGAAATCTTGAGTCAACCCCTTATTGGAATCAAGAAGACACTGGATGAGACGAACCCTATCGTCCTTCGTCTTCATATAGTACGTCTTACCCCTTAGGTGATGAAGGTTGTAGCACCAGTTCACATCGTGGTGAGTCAGTCTCAGCCCCATTTTCTCATTCAAGGTATCTACACACCCTAATATCCTAAATACATTCACGGCACACTAGGTAGGAGCCAGGCGAAAATGCCTAAGGTAATTGAGGGTCACCGACCTCATAGGGATTCTCATCCCTCCCTCTACGAAAGCGACTATCGGGATCACGACTTCACCCTCTCTCCTCTTAATGTATCACTCCCCTTCTTCACAGTATTTCAAACTCACATTATTGGGTATCCCGTAGTCAACAATGAATTTGTTCATCATCTCGTCGGACTCAACCAACTTCTTAAACTTACCCATTCCCCAAGGACGACTAAAAGTTCCAGAAGAAGAAAAGAAGGAGTAGAATCAAGAAAATTTGGGATCACTGGAAGAAGAAGACTTACAGAAGTATGACGATACTCTTCAGGTAGTGTGCAAGTTGAACCAGATTCAAATCATATGCATCAATAATTGTAAGCGCGAAAATGAGGAAACCAAGCGGTTCAAACAGGTACTTATACTCCCCTTTAGGTTCCCCAAATGTAACCGCTTGCCCATAAAAGTAGAAGATCCCCACCGAACAATTACCATCATACCGTTGAAAGTGGGAAACGTAGTGCCGCCAAAATTTAATGGGGACACACATTAAGTCTTGAAACGCCAAAAACGCGTATCGGGCAATCGAAAAGTCGCCAGCATTAACACTAACCGAAGTGGGGCGACTCGTCTAGAGGGCCCGCAGGTATCAAAACCCTCCTCCCCGTCCGAGGGAACGTGCAGCAGGGTTTTGAGGGGCTATTGTGGGGCCCGTGGGCCTGATAGCCTCGGCCCATCGTGTAGCAGGCCCAAGGCCCACGCCGAGAAATACTGACCATTCAAGGCTAAATTGGGGAAAGCCTCTGTTCCGGATCCACGCCGAGGACCTCTTCGTCCTCGGCATGACAAGGATGATTTTTGGGAAAGACCTGGCCCAAAGTAAGCTGTCACCCTCACACTTAATGTATTCACCTAACCCCTCTGGCCGCATTAATGGGGATATAACCCCTTAGCAGGGCAACGTTGATCAGAGTGAACCACTTGAGTACCGATAAGGCCTCTGATGGGACGGACGGCCAGAAGAGAGGCGAATGGATGATCAACAGATGGAAGAAGGAGATAGGAAGATGAAGACTATATAAGAAAAGCAAGTAAAGTAAAAGAAGGGGGGGAAAAAGGGGGAGAAGAAAAAGGGCTCCTCGGCCACGGGCCGAGGAGCATCCCCCCAGATTGTAAAAAAGTTCTAAATATTTTTTAATAGAAGAATGGGGTTCATGTTTGGTGATCGACGGCCAGCGCCTAAACCTTTAACCCACTCTCTACAAATTTATTGTTTGGGCTTGTTGGGCTGAAAACCCATTCATACTCAGGGTCAAATCCAAATTGAGTCCCTACAAATAGCATAGAAAATAACTTTGCACATATGAAAGTGAGTGTTATGAGTATAGTCTAAATTTTGTAGGAGAAAGAGAAAGGAGGAAAAAAAAAAACTCATGGACTTGCTATTTCATTAGACTCAATTAAGTTTCTCAATAATTTTGTATTAACAAAGTCTGACAACATCTTTAAATCAAATAAAATCACAAATTTTAACCAAAAAAAAAAAACCCATTTTAAACCCACATGTCAATGTATCATACGATACGTACGATTCACCGATACGATACAATTCATATGATATGCACTTATGTATCGGACGATTCATGAGCACTTACAATACGCCTTTACGATACAAAACTTTTTGTACACGATACAATACGTATCATACAATACGTATCGTGTATCGTACGATATTGACAACTATGATGACCGCTTAGAGTGGAGTTTTATCCACAAGGTACTTATTGCTTTTCACGTTCCTTAGAATCTGATAGAGCTAATTATGAGCTGCATCTCCACTACCAGCATGTCACTTCTTTTCAATGGAGACAAGCTTAATGAATTTAAACCTCGAAAGGAATCTGACAAGGGGATCCCTTGTCCCCATACTTTTTCATCCTATGTATGGAATACCTCAGATAGCTTATTGAGAAGGAGTACATCAGGAAAAGGTGGATTCCAATGAAAGCCTCGAGGGAAAATATTGGAATTTCACATCTGTTTTTCGCGAATGACCTAATGCTCTTTGCTAAGGTGAGTGAAATGGGAAGTGATATGTGCTATTCCTATGCAATTGTGGGGTGATAAAGAAGACACCTTGATGTGAAAATTCATAAGGGATGGGGAATTCAGCACTACCTCGGCTTATGCCCTGCTTAGACCCGAAGAAAATGAGACTCAAACTTTTGTAGGAAATTGGATTTGGAAGCTTGATATTTGGCCCAAGATTATCTCCTTCCTCTGGTTATGCCACCATGACAGTGTACTTGTCAAACAGGTCATTGCCAACAGAGGGATTAACTGTGACCCCAGGTGCCCATTATGCAGAAATGAAAATGAATCAATTGCTCATATGCTTAGAGATTGTCCTTTTGCAATTAATCCTTGGGTACGGGTTGGAATTCCCTAACCTCTAACTAGTACATTTCGACTGGACCTGCTAGAATGGCTAAAAAGAAATTGTTTATGTAGCAACCAATTTCAAGTTAATGGGATCCCCTAGAGTATTTTGTTCCTTTTTACTGTTTGGGAGCTTTGGAAACATAGGAATGGGGTAGTTTTTGACAATATACCCCTTAACCTTAACCTCCATCACACTTGTATCAGACTTGCAACGGAGTATTTCTTCTGTGTGAGTAAGCATCAAAAAGAAAAACACTCCATTACATCTTGGGTGTACTTAGAAGCCACCAGAGGGCTGGTATAAGTTGAACTCCAATGGGGCGTTGATGGGAAATCCGAGGAAGGCAGGGGCTGGAGGCTTGTTCTGTGACTTTCAAGGGAAGTGGGTGAAAGGTTACATGAGAAAAATAGGCATGGCAACTACTGTAGTTGCAGAATTTTGGGCCTTGAGAGATGGGCTGATTTTGACCTCTCAGATGGGGATTAACAACATTGTGGTGGAATTTGATGCGAAAGTTGTTATTGATCTGGTTTGTGCTAACAACACCCCTAAAAGATTTTATACTCCCCTCTTGAATGTCTACAAGACCTTGCTCACATGGTTCCAGGGCATAAGGATCAATCATTTGTATAGGGAAGAGAATAGATGCGCGAACAAGCTTGCTAGGGAAGGCTGCTGCTTGAATGATGATTTTGTGCTTCTAGATAATCCCTTGTCAAATGACCTTTGTATTTTGTTAAATGTAGACGCTGCTGGCATGCAGTCTTTAAGGCTTATAGCCAACTCACAGCCCATGCTGGCTAGTTAATCTATGTAATATATCCCTTTAACCAAAAAAAAAAAAGTCTATGTATTTAACCCTTAAATTATAAAGCATCACATTTCTATGGAAGGGCTATATTAAATTCCCAAATTAACCAAATTCTATGTTAAGGTTTAGTCGAGCGACATATGCCTGGCAAGATAACATTTTAATCTATACTCAGGCAAGATACTTGATGGACTGATTCATTAAACCTTAGCAGCTATAATGGTTACTAATGTTTTGAACTTTTTTTTTTTTTTTTAATTTAATGGGTAATTTATAGATTCCATCTATATCGTGAAAACATGGGGTTACTTGTGGTTTATTTTGCGACACTTACCTCTTATGTAGTATGTTTTATAAAATATTTGTACTAATTTTAATTGAATTTGATGAAGTGGCAAGTACCAATGCTACATACTAAAAAAAAAAAAAAAAAATCAAGACAAAATTGTTTTACCCTCATATTTTCTAATTCTCTCTCTAACTGTTTCCTCCAATCATCATTTGAGTTTGTGTTTCTTCACCTTAAAAGAAAAATAACAATAAAGAATTTAATTTCTTTTTTTTTTTTTTTTGTGGTGAAAACAATAAATAAATCTAGGAAAAGGCACACTAAGCTGGCACATTATTTCCCCTTTAGGTACTCGTCCATCATGTCCCCATATTCAAGAGTCAAGACTATTACAAAGTGCCGTATTCCAGCCCAACTCGTGCAATTCTTCATTAAAAAAATGATTGGCCCAACTAGTGCAAGCTGGGCCTGTCAGAACACAACACGCAAGTTGGGCCTGTCAGAACACAACCGAAAGCTATATGAAGTATGAGTTTAGCCCATTAAATAGATAGAGTTTTAGATGAGCTTCAACTGAAAACGAAAAATTGCACAAGAAAAAAGATGGAACCAAATCATTTCTCTACTATATTCAAACTTCCCTCCTCATTAGATTTCTAAGATGAAGTTCATGATCTGATGCCATTTAAACTAACTATACATTCATATTTCATATACATAAAGACACACAAATCCATTCAAGTAAGCCCAATGCAACATATCCCAAGCTTAGCGAGAAGTCTGTTCTAAAAAAAAAAGGTCCCAACTCTAAGCCCAAGCAATGGCCTGCCAAAAATTTCTAGGCCACTCTAGACCAAGATGCTTCCTTCGCATAGCCCTCACATATGCAAGAAATGAAAGGTTGTTTGGACTCATGATTCTTTACCGATGTCTCCTTTAAAAATTATAGTAGCGTATAAGCAGTAACGGACCTAGGCGGAGGCCTAAGGGGGTCTGGACCCGAGTTTAATTTTTTTTTTTCATTATTATGTATTTTATTTTTGTAGCGAAGCTTATTTCTAATTCAAATAGCAATTATCCAATCCAAAAATTTAACAAAAATAATAAAAACATCCACAATGATGATTGTATTTTAGCCAAGAAAAAAAAAACTATTTTTCCACTAAAGAACCAAAAAATCATGTGTTATTGGAGAAGTTAAAATTAAATTTTTTGCAACTACAATAAATTAGTATAAATACTAGTTGACTATGGTAAGTTGTTAAAAATAAAATACAATATTTTATTAAGATTATATCTCTTCATTCAATTAAAAAGCTCAAATTCTTTCTCTTCCTTTATAATTTTATTGAATTGTTTTTATTATTTTAAATGGAGTGATAAAAAAAATAGAACAATATTTGATATTGGATGTATTGTAAAGTGAGATAGTAAAATAGATAAAGTAATGTTTTGAGGTGCTAAAATCTAAAATTTTTAGCACCACCACTATGAATGCTCTAACTTCAAAAAAAAAAAAAAAAAATCCTAGACAGCCTAGTATTAAAAAAATAATTATTTTGTTTTTTAGGCTTGTTCTGTGACTTTCAAGGGAAGTGGGTGAAAGGTTACATGAGAAAAATAGGCATGGCAACTACTGTAGTTGCAGAATTTTGGGCCTTGAGAGATGGGCTGATTTTGACCTCTCAGATGGGGATTAACAACATTGTGGTGGAATTTGATGCGAAAGTTGTTATTGATCTGGTTTGTGCTAACAACACCCCTAAAAGATTTTATACTCCCCTCTTGAATGTCTACAAGACCTTGCTCACATGGTTCCAGGGCATAAGGATCAATCATTTGTATAGGGAAGAGAATAGATGCGAACAAGCTTGCTAGGGAAGGCTGCTGCTTGAATGATGATTTTGTGCTTCTAGATAATCCCTTGTCAAATGACCTTTGTATTTTGTTAAATGTAGACGCTGCTGGCATGCAGTCTTTAAGGCTTATAGCCAACTCACAGCCCATGCTGGCTAGTTAATCTATGTAATATATCCCTTTAACCAAAAAAAAAAAAAAGTCTATGTATTTAACCCTTAAATTATAAAGCATCACATTTCTATGGAAGGGCTATATTAAATTCCCAAATTAACCAAATTCTATGTTAAGGTTTAGTCGAGCGACATATGCCTGGCAAGATAACATTTTAATCTATACTCAGGCAAGATACTTGATGGACTGATTCATTAAACCTTAGCAGCTATAATGGTTACTAATGTTTTGAACTTTTTTTTTTTTTTAATTTAATGGGTAATTTATAGATTCCATCTATATCGTGAAAACATGGGGTTACTTGTGGTTTATTTTGCGACACTTACCTCTTATGTAGTATGTTTTATAAGATATTTGTACTAATTTTAATTGAATTTGATGAAGTGGCAAGTACCAATGCTACATACTAAAAAAAAAAAAAAAAATCAAGACAAAATTGTTTTACCCTCATATTTTCTAATTCTCTCTCTAACTGTTTCCTCCAATCATCATTTGAGTTTGTGTTTCTTCACCTTAAAAGAAAAATAACAATAAAGAATTTAATTTCTTTTTTTTTTTTTTTTTGGTGAAAACAATAAATAAATCTAGGAAAAGGCACACTAAGCTGGCACATTATTTCCCCTTTAGGGACTCGTCCATCATGTCCCCATATTCAAGAGTCAAGACTATTACAAAGTGCCGTATTCCAGCCCAACTCGTGCAATTCTTCATTAAAAAAATGATTGGCCCAACTAGTGCAAGTTGGGCCTGTCAGAACACAACACACAAGTTGGGCCTGTCAGAACACGACCGAAAGCTATATGAAGTATGGGTTTAGCCCATTAAATAGATAGAGTTTTAGATGAGCTTCAACTGAAAACGAAAAATTGCACAAGAAAAAAGATGGAACCAAATCATTTCTCTACTATATTCAAACTTCCCTCCTCAATTAGATTTCTAAGATGAAGTTCATGATCTGATGCCATTTAAACTAACTATACATTCATATTTCATATACATAAACACACACAAATCCATTCAAGTAAGCCCAATGCAACATATCCCAAGCTTAGCGAGAAGTCTGTTTTGAAAAAAAAGGTCCCAACTCTAAGCCCAAGCAATGGCCTGCCAAAAATTTCTAGGCCACTCTAGACCAAGATGCTTCCTTCGCACAGCCCTCACATATGCAAGAAATGAAAGGTTGTTTGGACTCATGATTCTTTACCGATGTCTCCTTTAAAAGTTATAGTAGCGTATAAGCAGTAACGGACCTAGGCGGAGGCCTAAGGGGGTCTGGACCCGAGTTTAATTTTTTTTTTCATTATTATATATTTTATTTTTGTAGTGAAGCTTATTTCTAATTCAAATAGCAATTATCCAATCCAAAAATTTAACAAAAATAATAAAAACATCTACAATGATGATTGTATTTTAGCCAAGAAAAAAAAACTATTTTTCCACTAAAGAACCAAAAAATCATGTGTTATTAGAGAAGTTAAAATTAAATTTTTTGCAACTACAATAAATTAGTATAAATACTAGTTGACTATGGTAAGTTGTTAAAAATAAAATACAATATTTTATTAAGATTATATCTCTTCATTCAATTAAAAAGCTCAAATTCTTTCTCTTCCTTTATTATTTTAATGAATTGTTTTTATTATTTTAAATGGAGTGATAAAAAAAAAATAGAACAATATTTGATATTGGATGTATTGTAAAGTGAGATGGTAAAATAGATAAAGTAATGTTTTGAGGTGCTAAAAGCTAAAATTTTTAGCACCACCACTATGAATGCTCTAACTTCAAAAAAAAAAAAAAAAATCCTAGGCAGTCTAGTATTAAAAAAATAATGATTTTGTTTTTGTTTTTATCTTTGTTAGTAAATGATTGCATTTTAATGTATTTAGAAACAACAAATTTGAGTATTTATAATTTTTTTAATACAATATGGATGCTTATTTGGATTTTTTTTTTAATACTCCGGCCCCTGCTAGCTTAAAATCTTGGGTCCGTTCCTGCATATAAGGAACAAAACTTCTCTCCAAACTAGTTTGAAGAGAAACTCTTCAAACTTCTTATATATCTCTTTTTTAGGTGAAAATTTTGAAAATTTAACCGTTAAATTTTATGTTCCTTATGTTCTTAACGTGCATATTAAGTTTCATTCAAATCGGATGTTATTTGCTATTTGATCAATAAACTTATTTTTTATACACAATTTTAGATCACAAAAACTTGAAATTCTTACACTTATTTGAAGACATAGCAATTGATCCTTGATCTTCTTAAAATTTTACAAGCATGAAGGATATAATAAAAACATGCAATCCAACAGTTAGATTTTCAAAATTTATACCTAATATAAAAATATATAAGAAATTTGAAGAGTTTATCTCCGAGTTAGTTTGAAGAGAAACTTTGTTCAGCATATAAGCCCTTACCAACCCTTTATTAAATGAAATTCCATTTTATAATTCTCCACCATTGCTATATAAATCCCTTTCCTCCATTCTAATTATAAGACATAATTATCCTCTCTTCTCACCCCTTTTGAGTTCTAGTGAAACAAAGTTAATCTTGTCATACTGTAAACACCCCAATATCTTAGTCTTCCTGAGGCTCAAGATATTGAGTGAGTCTCACTCTTCATTTCCTAATTCTTCTTCTCTGCCATACCTTTAGTACCTTCACCAAAAGTCTCCTCCTCCTCCACCATGTGGATCTTGCATGTAGATATAATCCATTTTCCTAACTTGTTTTTCATTTTGCTATAATTTTAATTTAAGATTAAAACATGTTAGTTGATTATTTAAATTTCATGAATATACTTGAATGTTCTTGATATACTTAAATATTATTTATGTGTCCTTCAAATGTTCTTGGTTGTTTATCACATGTTTATGTATAGCATCAACTTTGATCTTAAATTCATATCCAAAATATGAAAAATATGTTAATTTCACAATTCTCTCAAATGCTTGAATCTAGGATATCACCATTCACACAAATTCACTATAATTTATTTTTCAATCCAAATGAGATGATGACTAAATGGAATTAAGGTTTATTACATGCACACTCAGTTAAATTCAGGCAAGTAGCATACCATTTAAATTAAAGCAATAAATATACAATTGATTGATAATATGTTGATTGATTAGATGATGTGCCATGAACATTAGCCACCATAGATAGTTTAGAAGATCGATATCATTGGGCAAGGTGGGTGCCTAACACCTTCCCTATCTTATGATATCCTTCGAGCTTAGATTAGGGGGTTAGTAATCAAATACATTTCAATTTATAGATTATAGCTAAGAAACAAAGTCATATACTTTATCTTAGATTGTATCTAGGATCAAAGCCATGTAATTTCTTATGATCAATGTACATTCATTCTCAAATCAATAAAATGATGAATTTTTCAATTGTGGTTTTTTTTTAAAAAAAAATTTCCAATAATTAAATAAGTGGAAACTATATCATAAAACTCTTATTTTAGGTGGAAAATGTAATCAATCTAACCACCATTTTGAAAGACACCAATGCGAACCCACCCATTCACAAGGGTTTGACCCAAACTAATCAATTCAAATGAGCTGGGAGCGTTGTCTCTCATGCATTCATATTTACTTGATCTTATTGTACTTGTTTCTTATTTCATACCTATTTCTTCTTGTGTTACATTGTAGGGTCTAACCTATCTTGTGCAAGTGTTTCAGGTTATTGGTCTTAAGTTCAAGTTTTCATTTCAATCTTTAGAGTTAAGTGTGAATCCTTTGTTGGTCTTAGGTTTCCAACTCATAATTAAGTCTAGAGTCTGTATAGGTGTGTTTTGTCACAAAATAGCCAAATGGGAAGATTGAAAAGTCCATGTTTAATTGGTTTTATTTAGTGAAAAATTTATATGTATGTTTTAGTATGTGTAAGGTTAAATTTAATCAATCATTCTGTTGGCTTTATTCCGTGCCAAATTTGCTTGTAATTCAGCATTTAGAAACCCTGTATTTAGCTGGGAATCATGTAAGGGTAGTGTATGAGAGAGTGTGAAGAAATGCTCAAGACTCTGCAGTGAAGCATGGACTCACGACTGGATCTCGCGGGTGGCTTGCGACTAGCAAGCCGCCAGAAGATGCACACGAGTGAAGTATGCAGAGAAGCTGAATCGTCGTACCAGCTACAGCACTACAGGACAAAAAGTCTAGACTGACCATCCAGTTAGCTCATGGCTTAAACTCGCGACTCAGTCAAGTCGCAAGGCCGAGACGCCAGCTAGTTCTATTTTGGAAAAATGACTCTTCACATTTCAAACACTCACCAGTATATATAGACCCTTATACTCACGAAATATATAAAACTTCCAGAGAGAATTTTGAGAGAGAAACCCTAGAGAAAACAAGATTGACTCATCCACAATCTTTTCATAGAGACTTTTCAAATTCTTCTACTTTCACCATCTCCATTGTTACGTCCTTGAGAGGTTCATTATCTAAATCCTTTTCTCACCATACCCATATCTGTGATAAAGCTATTTGGTGGTTAGAAAGCAGTTAGGAAGGGACCAATGGTTATTGGTTGATGCTATGGGCTATAAAGGAATCCGGTAAGTTAAAGAAAACAAAGGTTCGGCGCAACCTCGTTGGAGTAAGAAGTTTGGAGGGCTTAGGTACACTGGGTAGATTAGGCTTGGAGGGTCTTCTGCTATTTATATATCCCAACTTCATTCTTTAGTAAATTATTGACCGCCTGGAGGGCGGCGGAGAGGTTTTACGCCGAGGGCTTTGGTTTCCTCTTCGATAACACATCGCTGTGTTGTCTTTGTGTTTGCATCTCTCTTCCTTTAATCTTTGTCATTTAATTTTTGCTGTGGATGTGATTTTAATTGGTTTAGATTATTTATCAATTCTATTATTAGCTTATATTCATGTTCCGCACATTTATTGGTAATTTGTAATTGGGGGTCTAAACGTTCATTGTGTTTTATACGCTATTTGAACATTCAGTATTTTTAATATATCTTTCTAAGAGTTAATTGCATTTGGGGGAAGAAAGGACTTGAGCCTCTCTACACTTACAAAGGCTACATTTAGAGACAACTCGTGATCTTAGGCGACTTGCTTAACTCGCAAGCGACATGTGGCAAAAGAAACATATCAGAGTGCTTTTTGGTGGTTTTCCATTGGTGCTTCAATGGAGGTATGTCCAACAAGCTAAGAGGAGAAAGTAGTCGGAGAAGTTCTTTCTAGTTGAAACTTGGAGGGCTCAATTACAGTAGGGTTATGGGCTTGGATGGTCCATAATATTCTTTTCTACTGTAACTATCTTACCTAGTGGAGATTTCCAACTGTATAGTTGGGGGAGACGTTTATCTGCTTGAGTTTCGGGATTTCTTCTTCCAAAACACTTCCTTGTTTTTAGTGTTGGTTTGATTTCTTTTTCCGTATTTCCAAATTCCTATTTATATGCTTCAATTATATTAGCTTTACATTTGTTATATGGAAATTGGTTAGATCACTTACATTGGATAAATTACTTGTTTAATGCTAAAAGTGATTAAGCCGTAAAAATTGTGTTTTAGGGTTCTAAATACATGCTAGGGTAATATTAGTGTTTTTTTAATAACAAAATAAAATCTTCAAAAACCGTAATAGAAAAACCTAAAACATCAAAACAAAAGCGAATGTAACCCAAATACCTAAATCTATACCAATCCAACCAAAATACCCAAAGACTAAATCATATTTCATACCTAGATCTAAGAAAGGGAAAACAATTATCGAATGAAATTTGACAATCTGAATGGTGGTAAGTAAATGGCCTAATCAATGGAGTTAATGACACTTAGATTTCTTTTCCTCAATTCATGTGTGTGCCCCTCTCTCTCTCTCTCATTTGTATTTTGACTAGTTAGTTTTTTTAATTTAAGAATGAAATTTTTAAACGGTGTTTTAATGTTTCATAACTCTTCACTTTTAACATGTAAACATGGTAGAAGACGGATAAATTTTGATGAATCCTGAACAGTGGAACGATTGGGCTTTTGTGACTTAAACTGTCTTCATGGCAGAAGTTTAAGTAAGTTTTTTTTTTTTTAATTTTTCCCTGTGGCCAAACAGACTTAATTTTAGGACTTTACTTTCTCTCAATTTTTCTTTTTATTTATAGTATTATATTAAACAGATATTTTAGATTTTTATTCAAATTTTTTTTTTTAATTTCATAGTTACTATGTGAAGGGAAAAGTCAAATTCTAAATATCTCATTGGAAATACCACAGGTCTCACAAGGACTATCAACCATAAGGTTTTTGGCATGGGGCAATAGCTTTTAATTCAAAAGTCTATCTGAAGGCACACAGCACACATAACCCTTTATCAAAAACTTGTACAAGAATGACATGTTCTTCGTCACATTTGATATGATATTCAAGCAATAAAGATTAAAAACTAGCTGCAGTCAGCCCGAGGCGGAAAGTGCAAGATTCCTAAGAAAAATGCTCTTTTTTTTTTTTTAATTAAAAAAAAAGGTTATAGGCTCCTCTGGTTTCCCTTGAGAGGCATATTCGATTTGTCACGCCAATTAGTTTTAGTTTCATAACTTCATTTACCCTATGCATGTTGATGTAGTGGTTTTCAAGTTGTTTGGTTGAGTTGAGAGGGACCTGAGGATTGGCAAAATTCCGTAACTTTACGCTAATTAAAGTTGGTTACATCAACATATATAGATGCAGTGAAGTAATTGCAAGAAAGCTCAAAGATAGGGGATTGATGTGCTTAATTCCAACAACTTTAGGTAGGAGGATGGTAATTTAGTTCCACTCCCACCTTATGCCAAATTAGACTATTTCAATGTGAACGACATATATTGGACTTCACCAATCTAGAAAGTGACTGGCAATGGACGTGCGTATTTCATCCACATAAGTTAAGGGCCTTTAATTAATTATTAAAAAAAAAAAAAAAAAAAAACCTTATGGGCTTTTACAAATATTAATTACAGATATAGATGTGGGTATCAATTTGGTCAAAGAACTTCTGATTTACACATTCAATCCTAGAAAAATTAACCATTCAACTAAATTTTTTTGTCTAAACCTAATCACGAGATGTACAAATTTTTTTATCATATCATCAATAATTTTTTAATGACATCTGTGGGTGGTCGGGATTTTCACCTCTTTGAGGCTTGACACCCTATACCTCACCTAGGCATGCATGGAACGTTCTAGGCATGCATGCAACGTCCTAGGCCGTCTTCGGATGACCTTGCATTCATCTCAGACGGTAGCCTAGGAGTCCCACATCGAAGAAAAATCCTCCCACTTGCTACCTTATAAGCTATGAAGCGAATGGAGTAGTGTACCATTAGTTTATAGTTATTCAAAAAGGTGAAAATCCCGACCACCCACAAGGATGAATTGTTCAAATTAAATTTCAAATACAAAATTGATATCTAGGTTAGAATTCAACGTCAATACTTAATGCTTATATATCCTGGTAAAAATTGTCAATGTTTAGCTGCCTTCCCTACCGATTAACCAAAAAGAAATTGACTTTTTCAACAACTTGCATTCGTTTTGAGGAAGAAACAAAATAAATAAATAAATAAATAAAAAATAACAATAACAACCACATACATTCGTAAAGAACTAGGAACAGCCTGTTGAATTGGTAAATGAACATTTGCTGTTGAATTGGTCCCGTTACCAAGTTTTACGGTGGCTATATGCAATATATAGTGAAAAAGAAAAAAAAGAAGCCTACATGACTTAACGCTTATGGTGATATTACGATTGGATTCAAGGAAGAAAATGTTTTGTCACGTAGTTGTAAGCCATGATAATAGGGAACTCAGTGTGCTTGAACAGTAAATAATTAAAATCATTAAAATCAAAAGTGATGGAAAAATATTGGAAAATCAAAGAGAGAGAAAATAAATAAGGTAATAATGTTATTCATGAACATGTGTATTATTGCGAGTTTAGGATATATAGTATAAAAATTTCCTTTACAGAGGGACACCGACAAACTCTCAAAGTTAGTACAGTACCTCTACATATATGTATGTTTTTGTGTGTTCCTCCTGATCTAGCTAGTAATCTTGAGAATAGAAGTCAATTATCTCCTTGAGGTTGAGCTTAAACAAAGAAGAACAATCATTATACATCAACCACAACATGTGCTCGAACAAAATCGAATCCACATCCACGAAAATCACCCTCTTCTTGCTTCTATGATCCACAACGAAATTCTTCTCCTGATCATTCTTCTTCATCATCTCAATCAAAACCCGAAAGGGGTTTTCTTCTAGCACAAATGGATCCACCAAGAACTCTCTCTTCTCCTTCCCGACCACCACCGTCACTTGATGCCCCGACTCCTCGAACCCATCTTCGGTTAAAGGCCGGTAGCCTAGCCGTGACCCCGTGTAGCGCCTCTTCAAGATAGTCACCGGCAAGACCAAGCAATCCATTAAAGAGGAAAAATCCTTGTGCCTAGACTATGGGGGGAAATGGTCATAAAATGTGTATCAAGAATAGGTGGGTGAGAGGAAATATATATATGTAGGCCTATAAATAAACTATGTATGTGTGTGTATTTGTGGGTTTCTTTGGTGTTGGGCTATGTTGGTGTTTTATATATATAAACTTGGCTTGTTGGGAAGTGAAAGCGAAGGAAAGTGATTAGGAAGAGAGATTGGAAGTGTGGAACTGAATTGAATTGAATTGAATAGGATAGGACAAAGCCAACGGCTAGAGAGAAAAGAAATAGGAAAGAGTAATTATATTTATAACCAATGAAAGAAGCAGATTGGGTGTAATGGGTATATATGTGGCTATGTGGTATTTGATGTTTCAGGTTTTGCTGGCAATTAATAGAGAGCCGTTGGTGTGCACGTAGTAGTAGTGTGGAAGAATCTTTGGGGAGTTAGGAATTGGAATATGACTGCCGACTTAAGGGGTGGACCACAGCTGCCCTAATCGCGCGTGTAACACGTATCATATAATCAGAGCTCCCACAACTTAATTGGTATTTGCTTTCGTTTCATTTTTGGGTGATTGTGCGTCCGCTCCATTTGTGGTGGAACCCATATGAGACCAACTACATGTGATGATAATAAGCGTGTGCTAAAGCGGATACATAGTATTTCAATATTACATACACAATTATTCTCACATTTAATTTTATAATTTGTTAAGTGATTGATAAAAATTAGTGGGTCGGTAGTGGACCAAAAATGTCAACCACTCACCATTGCACGTGTCAAAATGCTATAAAATTGAGACAAAAATTGGGTATTTTTGAAATTTTTCTATAATCACTATCCCTTAAACTGATAAATTTCATATTTATGGAGTTCAATCCAACCTTACATGATAAAGTAGAGAGCACTAACATATAAAGTTTAAAATAAATTAAATAAGTTTCAATTAGTTCAAAAATAATTTTATTGGTGTTTTTGTTTGAAGATAAAAATTTGCTGGCCTGGCGCGTGAGACAATAAGATTAGATTTGGTCCCATACAATGCTTCCATGTCCGCTCCACTTTGACGTTACTTTGAAATGTATTTTTTATTTATTTTTTTATTTCATTCAGCCCAAAAAAAGGTATTTTTATTTTGATCAACAAATTCAATTGTATAAACATGTAAACAGTAAACCACCTACTACCGATCAATTACTCTTCGCTAGCCCAGAAGATAATCAAGCTAGCTATACTATAGACAAAAAACCAAACTTGGCTTGGTCAAATACTCAACTTTAAAAAGTCAAATGTGACCTTTAGGAAGAATGTAAATCCATCCAAGGCAACTGAAATCACAGTTTTACTACTACTCAAAAGGGCACATTTCTGTCCAAAGTACCTGGGACTCCCTTTCAGCCACAACTCAAAAGGGCAATAGCCTCAAAGAATATGTAAAATGAATTCAAAAACCATATTCAAGGCTGGAAAGGTAAAGTCTCATCTCATCACAAACAGCTAGAGGATGCCTCATAAGGTCAGTTGCTTCTTCTACTGTCATCCCCTTCCTCACAAACCTATTTGGTCTCGGATTTCATTTAACCAGGCCTACTTTTGACTAATGGAATAAGGAGCTCATTAAGTTGGTCTACCTTTGACACTGAGACAACAACCAATACCCTCAAAATCCACCTCTCACAACGTCCTCGGCCTGATAGACTGTGCACCGAACTCTAAAGGGAATCTCTCCTCAAAATCAGCTTTTAAATTCAACCAACAATTTCCTTCAGATGACACTAGACCTTTGTTCAATTTTGGTTGGAAAAAAACCCTTGGATAAGGAAGATGAGTGACTAAAAATTCTAATTTAGAATACCCTCCCCCAAAAAAGCAATTAAACTCTAGAGTAGATATCCTAAATCAATCTCTTTTATTGTATACACAACCTCCAGAAACAATGAATCACTTATTAATAAAACATTAAATGCATCTAAACCATTGCTCCGAAAGCATTTATTAACAAAATCCTTACATGAATTACACTTTTCATATATAATATTATCTCGTGTTACATTCAATAATAACTTCACTGTTTTCTATTATTTTTTCTGTTTTTTTTTTTTTTAACTTAAAATTTTTAGAGGGCCACAAAAGATACTATATATATATATATATATATGTTAACTCTAATGGTAGACTTGGCCACATCATGTACAAACTACAAACAAAAGGAGTTCCTCTTTCATTTTATTTTATTTATGCTTTAGTCAGTCACTAATAGGGTCACTTATGACTGTAGTAAGTTTCTCACATCTGCTAGTAATTCACGTCGCGTAAGTTAGATTCTGATCATGTAACAAAAGATGGAGAAATTATAAGGTTCTCATGGTGAACAAGTGATATGGTCCACCATTTCACTAAAAGACTCATACTTATTTAAAATTGTTGAATTAGATAAAAAATTTTAAACAGAAAACATTAACTGACTCTGCAATTTTATACAAGTAAAAGTTTTTTAGTAGAATGATGGACAAGTGACGTGGTCCACCAGAAAATTTTATAATTTCTCCAAAAGATGGTGTGTAAATCAAATATGAGATAGGCTCAATCAAGTCACATGGTAAATCTAGTTTTTTTTTTTTTTTTTTTTTTGGTAAAGTTGATTAGTGGTAACAAGGTCACTAAAGATTGCAACTTTGTCACATCCATCGGTAATTCACATCCCGCTCAACAATAACTTCACAGTTTTTCAACATTGCTTACTTATTTATTTATTTATTATTATTAACTTTAAATTCTCTTTTTTTGAAAAAAAAAAATTGACTTTAAACTCTAACATGATCACAAAAGATTGTGTACACATCAAGTACTAACGTACAATATATGGCAAGCTTTTCACCACATCACATGCTAATAAAGATTTTTTTTTTTTTTTTTTGGTAATTTTACATTAAAAAAAAAAATTGTTGTTAGGTAGATTTAAGATCACTTGTGGCCAAAACTTTGTCACATCCAATACTAACTCATGTCACATAATCTAGTGACTCTATGAATTTTGGAGTTTTTTGTTTTTTGTTTTTGTTTTTTTTTTACTAGTTAAGTTAAACTATGATCATGTCACATAATACGGTGAATACATCAAATTTGACTACTAGTACTAGGCCCTAGCATGTCACATGGTAGAGCTCTAATTAATTTATATTTTTTAATTGAGTAAATTAATTACATCAATCGGCTTGAGGTTTGGCAACAAAAATTACTCTCCTTCAAATGTTTCAACAAATAACACTAGCTTAAAGTTTATATAAATGCAATATAGAAGTCAATAATACATATACAAACAAACGAACAGAGAGGAGGCAGCATTAGCCATTAAGTCCATGTGCCATTGTGCCCTCTCATTTATAAGATGAAACTAGCTGTAGATTCTTTCTCATGAAATATGAATTGACTTCCCAACGTTTATCATAAACAGCAAATTCTAACAAACGCGTAAGTACGTGGGATTAGGCAGAGTGGATAACTCTTTTTTTGAGGAAAAAAAATATCTCAAGCAAAAATAAAAAGGTAAAGTGGACAACATTTTTTCGGCAATTACCCGTACTATCACTTTTTTCTATAATTATTATTATTTTTTTAGATATATCAAATTTATGTATAATTATTGTCCATTATTATCAGATTAAAACACTAACCAATTTTTAGTGTGAATGAAACTTCAAACCTCAAATATTTTAATTTTTAGATATGACAAAAAAAAAACATTTAAT
Organism: Quercus suber; assembly: GCF_002906115.3. Classification (NCBI taxonomy): domain Eukaryota; kingdom Viridiplantae; phylum Streptophyta; class Magnoliopsida; order Fagales; family Fagaceae; genus Quercus; species Quercus suber. The sequence continues at coordinate 102,005 of NW_027069695.1, read as the reverse complement.
ATCCTAAATTGAGCTAACTAAAATTTACATTATTTTTTCTGCATAATCAACTTTATTTCAGTAACTTAATTAGCAGCCGTCCAGAGCCTTCGAGTGTTATATCCCCATTTGTCAAAAGTGTTGTCGACAACTCTTATGTTATGTGATCTACCTAAGCCACAGTTTTAGCTACATTTGTAGTCATCAAACACCATGTCGGTGACAGTCATTTATTTTAGGTTGGCTTTAGTGTTGGTGTGGCATGCATGCATGGTTTACGCGTTCTTTTAATCCTTCTTTCATTTCAGTCAATCGTTTTTCTTCTTTTAAATTTTGTTTTTTGAGACTAGTTTATTTTGTTTGAAATTCAAAAACACCGATCACTTTGCTGCATTTAATTCAATTATTTCAGTTCCAATTAAGTCTATTTCTATGTCTAATTGCACCACACAATAATTTTATCAACTGGTATAGTTGAATTTTTTTTTTTTTTTTTTTTTTTTGGATCTGTATAGTTGAATGTTATGCAATCGTCTCTCTCTCTATATATATATATATATATATAATAAAAATTTTCATTTTGAAGCATGAAGGCATATTACAAAATACCCCAATTATGCAAAATGCTAAAAAGTCAGGTGAGGATATTGGAAAATTTTGGTTCCTTGGGGATCCACTCTGTTTGTTATTCTAGGTTGAATGACAAATTTGATTGTAATCTTTACAAAAGTTACATTGTAATTGTTATTTAAATTCAATTGTAATCGTTTGGTGTAAGTGAGGTTGAAGTCAAAACAGAGTTGTTCACTATGCTAAGTCTGGGAATTTCAATCGAGCATAATGAAGCCTATTTGAAAGGATGTTGGACAGAAAGTTTTGTCTGACAGTTAGCATGCCTTTTGTAGTCTTTCAACCCTATAACTCTACACCTTAAACGAACCAAAAAATATATATATATATTGAAGAGAGAAATACGATCACATATCTCATTGAGAATATTTCAACCTCTCCAATTGCCATATATATGTACTTGAGAGGAGTTTACCACCTAACACAAGATCACCAACAATGTTGTTGGAGTATTGTGAAACCATTGAGACAATGCAAAATCTTCAAGTGACCTTGAAGTAACCAAGAGATTGGTTTGGCAATTGATGATCAACTTTCGGCACAAAATCACTGTGAAGACTAAAATCTAGTTCAACAGTATGAGTAGAAGTAGAGAGTTTGGATACACTGTCTATCACTTCTATTGCGTGTTTTTCTTGATTGCATTTATATATGTTACACTTAAACTTGATTAATTAACTATTCAATTGAATAACTAATAAAATTAATTGTAAGTTAGACTAGGGTCTAAACAACGATTTTTTCTCACTTGGATATTTGGTTCTCAACTTCTAATAGTAGTTTGAGGATAGAAGTACTCACAATTTGAGCCTCGGGAAATTTTAGATTGATATCATTTAAAAGTTACGAATAATATAACATAAATTATGTGTATAATATATATCACTAAATAAAATATAAGAAAATTTAATAGGAAAATATAATAGATGGATTATTTTATTATTAATCTTATGTTTAAAGGATGAATTGTTCAAATTAAATTTCAAATACAAAATTGATATCTAGGTTAGAATTCAACGTCAATACTTAATGCTTATATATCCCGGTAAAAATTGTCAATGTTTAGCTGCCTTCCCTACCGATTAACCAAAAAGAAATTGACTTTTTCAACAACTTGCATTCGTTTTGAGGAAGAAACAAAATAAATAAATAAAAAATAACAATAACAACCACATACATTCGTAAAGAACTAGGAACAGCCTGTTGAATTGGTAAATGAACATTTGCTGTTGAATTGGTCCCGTTACCAAGTTTTACGGTGGCTATATGCAATATATAGTGAAAAAGAAAAAAAAAGAAGCCTACATGACCTAACGCTTATGGTGATATTACGATTGGATTCAAGGAAGAAAATGTTTTGTCACGTAGTTGTAAGCCATGATAATAGGGAACTCAGTGTGCTTGAACAGTAAATAATTAAAATCATAAAAATCAAAAGTGATGGAAAAATATTGGAAAATCAAAGAGAGAGAAAATAAATAACGTAATAATGTTATTCATGAACATGTGTATTATTGCGAGTTTAGGATATATAGTATAAAAATTTCCTTTACAGAGGGACACCGACAAACTCTCAAAGTTAGTACAGTACCTCTACATATATATGTATGTTTTTGTGTGTTCCTCCTGATCTAGCTAGTAATCTTGAGAATAGAAGTCAATTATCTCCTTGAGGTTGAGCTTAAACAAAGAAGAACAATCATTATACATCAACCACAACATGTGCTCGAACAAAATCGAATCCACATCCACGAAAATCACCCTCTTCTTGCTCCTATGATCCACAACGAAATTCTTCTCCTGATCATTCTTCCTCATCATCTCAATCAAAACCCGAAAGGGGTTTTCTTCTAGCACAAATGGATCCACCAAGAACTCTCTCTTCTCCTTCCCGACCACCACCGTCACTTGATGCCCCGACTCCTCGAACCCATCTTCGGTTAAAGGCCGGTAGCCTAGCCGTGACCCCGTGTAGCGCCTCTTCAAGATAGTCACCGGCAAGACCAAGCAATCCATTAAAGAGGAAAAATCCTTGTGCCTAGACTATGGGGGGAAATGGTCTTAAAATGTGTATCAAGAATAGGTGGGTGAGAGGAAATATATATATGTAGGCCTATAAATAAACTATGTATGTATGTGTATTTGTGGGTTTCTTTGGTGTTGGGCTATGTTGGTGTTTTATATATATAAACTTGGCTTGTTGGGAAGTGAAAGCGAAGGAAAGTGATTAGGAAGAGAGATTGGAAGTGTGGAACTGAATTGAATTGAATAGGATAGGACAAAGCCAACGGCTAGAGAGAAAAGAAATAGGAAAGAGTAATTATATTTATAACCAATGAAAGAAGCAGATTGGGTGTAATGGGTATATATGTGGCTATGTGGTATTTGATGTTTCAGGCTTTGCTGGCAATTAATAGAGAGCCGTTGGTGTGCACGTAGTAGTAGTGTGGAAGAATCTTTGGGGAGTTAGGAATTGGAATATGACTGCCGACTTAAGGGGTGGACCACAGCTGCTCTAATCGCGCGTGTAACACGTATCATATAATCAGAGCTCCCACAACCTAATTGGTATTTGCTTTTGTTTCATTTTTGGGTGATTGTGCGTCCGCTCCATTTGTGGTGGAACCCATATGAGATCCACTCCATGTGATGATAATAAGCGTGTGTTAAAGCGTATACATGGTATTACAATATTACATACACAATCATTCTCACATTTAATTTTATAATTTGTTAAGTGATTGATAAAAATTAGTGGGTCGGTAGTGGACTAAAAATGTCAACCACTCATCATCGCACGTATTAAAATGTTATAAAATTGAAACAAAAATTGGGTATTTTTGAAATTTTTCTATAATCACTATCTCTTAAACTGATAAATTTCATATTTATGGAGTTCAATCCAACCCTACATGATAAAGTAGGGAGCACTAACATATAAAGTTTAAAATAAATTAAATAAGTTTCAATTAGCTCAAAAATAATTTTATTGGTGTTTTTGTTTGAAGATAAAAATTTGCTGGCCTGGCGCGTGAGACAATAAGATTAGATTTGGTCCCATACAATGCTTCCATGTCCGCTCCACTTTGACGTTACTTTGAAATGTATTTTTTATTTATTTTTTTATTTCATTCAGCCCAAAAAAAAGTATTTTTATTTTGATCAACAAATTCAATTGTATAAACATGTAAACAGTAAACCACCTACCACCGATCAATTACTCTTCACTAGCCCAGAAGATAATCAAGCTAGCTATACTATAGACAAAAAACCAAACTTGGTTTGGTCAAATACTCAATTTTAAAAAGTCAAATGTGACCTTTAGCAAGAATGTAAATCCATCCAAGGCAACTGAAATCACAGTTTTACTACAACTCAAAAGGGCACATTTCTGTACAAAGTACCTGGGACTCCCTTCAGCCACAACTCAAAAGGGCAATAGCCTCAAAGAATATGTAAAATGAATTCAAAAACCATATTCAAGGCTGGAAAGGTAAAGTCTCATCTCATCACAAACAGCTAGAGGATGCCTCATAAGGTCAGTTGCTTCTTCTATTGTCATCCCCTTCCTCACAAACCTATGGCTTGTTTGGAAGTTTAGAGAGGGAGGAGAGTAGAGGGGAGTAGAGGAAAGGGGAGTAGTGGGGAGGAGAGTAGAAGAGAATGATTCACCTCCACCTTATTTGGATGTTTTTAAAATTAGTAAGGGGGAATTGATTAATTGCCCTTCCCCTTGTGTAATTTTGTTAATATAATAAGAATAAATTAGGTAATTTACTTAGTCAATAGTTTATGTACTCTACTCCCCCTCCAAATCTCTCCAATTTGGAGGAATTAAAATTGGGGGGTTAGAGGGAGTCCAAACCCCTCCAAACTCCTCCAAACCCCTCCCCCTCATCCTTTAAAAAACTTCCAAATAAGGTAATTGTATTAATCTCCCTCCCTCTACTCTACTCCCCCTCCTTTTTTAAATATTCAAACATGCCACTATTTGGTCTCGGATTTCATTTAACCAGGCCTACTTTTGACTAATGGAATAAGGAGCTCATTAAGTTGGTCTACCTTTGACACTGAGACAACAACCAATACCCTCAAAATCCACCTCTCACAACGTCCTCGGCCTGATAGACTGTACACCGAACTCTAAAGGGAATCTCTCCTCAAAATCAGCTTTTAAATTCAACCAACAATTTCTTTCAGATGACACTAGACCTTTGTTCAATTTTGGTTGGAAAAAAACCCTTGGATAAGGAAGATGAGTGACTAAAAATTCTAATTTAGAATACCCTCCCCCAAAAAAGCAATTAAACTCTAGAGTAGATATCCTAAATCAATCTCTTTTATTGTATACACAACCTCCAGAAACAATGAATCACTTATTAATAAAACATTAAATGCATCTAAACCATTGCTCCGAAAGCATTTATTAACAAAATCCTTACATGAATTACACTTTTCATATATAATATTATCTCGTGTTACATTCAATAATAACTTCACTGTTTTCTATTATTTTTTATGTTTTTTTTTTTAACTTAAAATTTTTAGAGGGCCACAAAAGATACTATATATATATATATATGTTAACTCTAATGGTAGACTTGGCCACATCATGTACAAACAAAAGGAGTTCCGTTTTCATTTTATTTTATTTATGCTTTACTCAGTCACTAATAGGGTCACTTATGACTGTAGTAAGTTTCTCACATCTGCTAGTAATTCACGTCACGTAAGTTAGATTCTAATCATGTAACAAAAGATGGAGAAATTATAAGGTTCTCATGGTGAACAAAAGTTAGATTCTGATCATGTAACAAAAGATGGAGAAATTATAAGGTTCTCATGGTGAACAAGTGATATGGTCCACCATTTCACTAAAAAACTCATACTTATTTAAAATTGTTGAATTAGAAAAAAATTTTAAACAGAAAACATTAACTAACTCTGCAATTTTATACAAGCAGAAGTTTTTTAGTAGAATGATGGACAAGTGACGTGATCCACCAAAAAATTGTATAATTTCTCCAAAAGATGGTGTGTAAATCAAATATGAGATAGGCTCAATCAAGTCACATGGTAAATCTAGTTTTTTTTTTTTTTTTTTTTTTTGTAAAGTTGATTAGTGGTAACATTTGGTAATTTTACATTAAAAAAAAAAAAATTGTTGTTAGGTAGATTTAAGATCACTTGTGGCCAAAACTTTGTCACATCCAATACTAACTCATGTCACATAATGTAGTGACTCTATGAATTTTGGAGTTTTTTGTTTTTTGTTTTTGTTTTTTTTTACTAGTTAAGTTAAACTATGATCATGTCACATAATACGGTGAATACATCAAATTTGACTATTAGTACTAGGCCCTAGCATGTCACATGGTAGAGCTCTAATTAATTTATATTTTTTAATTGAGTAAATTAATTACATCAATCGGCTTGAGGTTTGGCAAAAAAAATTACTCTCCTTCAAATGTTTCAACAAATAACACTAGCTTAAAGTTTATATAAATGCAATATAGAAGTCAATAATACATATACAAACAAAAGAACAGAGAGGAGGCAGCATTAGCCATTAAGTCCATGGGCCAATATGTTGTCCTCTCATTTATAAGATGAAACTAGCTGTAGATTCTTTCTCATGAACTATGAATTGACTTCCCAACGTTTATCATAAACAGCAAATTCTAACAAACGCGTAAGTACATGGGATTAGGTAGAGTGGATAACTCTTTTTTTGAGAAAAAAAAATATCTCAAGCAAAAATAAAAAGGTAAAGTGGACAACATTTTTTCGGCAATTACCCGTACTATCACTTTTTTCTATAATTATTATTATTTTTTTAGATATATCAAATTTATGTATAATTATTGTTCATTATTATCAAATTAAAACACTAACTAATTTTTAGTGTGAATGAAACTTCAAACCTCAAATATTTTATTTTTTAGATATGACAAAAAAAAAATATTTAATATCCTAAATTGAGCTAACTAAAATTTACATTATTTTTTCTGCATAATCAACTTTATTTCAGTAACTTATGACGTTCGCATGAGAATAATCATAGTGCTTAATTAGCAGCCGTCCAGAGCCTTCGAGTGTTATATCCCCGTTTGTCAAAAGTGTTGTAGACAACTCTTATGTTATGTGATCTACCTAAGCCACAGTTTTAGCTACATTTGTAGTCATCAAACACCATGTCGGTGACAGTCATTTATTTTAGGTTGGCTTTGGTGTTGATGTGGCATGCATGCATGGTTTACGCGTTCTTTTAATCCTTCTTTCATTTCAGCGTCAATCGTTTTTCTTCTTTTAAATTTTGTTTTTTGAGACTAGTTTATTTTGTTTGAAATTCAAAAACACCGATCACTTTGCTGCATTTAATTCAATTATTTCAGTTCCAATTAAGTCTATTTCTATGTCTAATTGCACCACACAATAATTTTATCAACTGGTATAGTTGAATTTTTTTTTTTTTTTTTTTTTTTTTGGGGGGGGGGGAGGGGGAAGAGTTGAAATCAGAGTTCTTACCATCCCCAGATAACGCTTGAGGCTGAGGAAGACCTACTTGCTTCTCAAAGAAGCCAGCTCGGCCATATCCGCCGGGAGCAGCAGGCACCTCTCCAGCACATCGGCCACGTGCGCACCTTCGCCCTCATTGAAGTCTCTGAGGGAGGCGTCATCCCTTAAGGGCTCTCCATAAAGCATTGGGGCTGGGAGCCAACCTTGAGCCTCGAACGGGGTGGTGACGGCCTGCCTATCTTGACTTTTGCCGCCTATCCTTATCTGCTTGGAAGGCCGCAGAGAGTTGTCCTCATCTTGCGAGGACACTGGCTTATCCTCCATAAGCCTCTTGCCCTTGTCCTTCTTCTTCTTGGGGTCGGCGGGCACGGACCCAGAAGGCAGGCTCGTCTGAGGAGGAGGAGGGGGAAGCTTCTGCTGGGCAGAAGTCGACCTAGTCTGAACAGACTGAGTCTTGGGAGGAGGAGGGGGAAGCTTTTGTTGGGACTTCCCCGGTTGGCCCTCAATCAGGTCCAACAGGCTGGTGTGGGGCTTCCTCTTGTAACCCATCATTGGCGGAGGAGAGGTTTCTGAAGTAAGAAGGTCTGCTTCGATCAGACAAGGGTCACCCAAGTCTCCAGGAGGATCCTCGAACTGATCGAACTGGTCGAAAATGTCAAACTCTTCCTCTTCCCGCTCTGGATCCTCCTCTGTAGCCTCGGCGAATATGTGGGAGGAAGAGGGGACGGCCAAGGTGACAACTTCTGGATCAGAGGGCTCATCGGGAAACAGAAACTCATCCTCGGTCACAGTAAATTTCTGTAGCCGAGGATCGTTCACTCGGATCACGTGCTTCGGAACCGGGAATGATTTCTGAACAGGAGTGTACCCCAAGTTTTTGTGGGCGGCTCTAACTTGATGGTCGTCCTCGTTTACAAAAACTGACGCCCTCATTACTTTCTGCAAATCCTCCCTGTTGACCAGGTGGAAGTGGCGCTCAAAGGCGTGCGGGTCTGTAGGGAGAAAACACATTCACATTAGTAACCAAACAAAGCAAAAAAAAGGGGGGGGGGAAAGACAAGTGAACTTGAACCCCCTCCTATTCCCACTGCCCCACCTGGTATTCCCTCCGTCGTTGGGCAGTAAAGGCCATCGTGCCACTCCCCGGACACGATAAGGAAATCCTCGTTCAGCCCCTTGCTAGACTCAAGGAGGCACTAGATGAGCCGTACCCTGTCATCCCTTGTCTTCAGGTAATAGGACTTGCCCTTAAGGAGCTGAAGGTTGTAACACCAGTTCACGTCATGATGGGTCAATCTCAGCTCCATCTTCTCGTTCAAGGCGTCCACACAGCCCAAAATCCTGAAGATATTTATTGCGCACTGGGTGGGGGCTAGCTGGAAGTGCATAAGGTAGCCCCTCATTACCGGCCCCATGGGGATCCTCATACCCCCTTCGAGGAAGGCGATAATGGGAATCACCACTTCACCCTCCTGTCTTTGAAAGAGCCAATCCACATCCTCACAGTACCTTAAACCTACATTGCTAGGTATCCTATAGTCGGCGGTGAATTTCTCCATCGCCTCCTCAGTGTAGACGTATTTCTTAAATCTACCCATCCTAATTAACACCTAAAAGAACTAAGAAAGAACAGATGAAGGAAAAGAAGGGGTAAAGAGGAAGAGAGCTCAGAGAGGGATAGAGTGACTTACTAGAAAGAGGAGGAGCTCTTCAGACAGGCTTTTTGTGCTGGAGATGTAAGCGAGAGTGTGGTTGAACTCAGGATGGACGCACGAGAATTCTTGATTGCAAATAAGAAATAGGAAGAAGCAGTTCAAATGGGTATTTATACCCCAAATCGAAGAACCATGCGGGTTTTCCCGCCCATAAATGCGAGACAAATCTCCACCGTTAGATTGGTAATGCCTCGTTGTACGTGGGGAGCACAGAGCTGCCTGAATTTAATGAAGGGCATGTTACGCGCTCCGAAACGTCAGCAACGCGCCTTGGGCAGATGAATAGACCCCACTACTGACGGGGGGTAAGGCTCGACTGGGCACAGAGCAGGCCCAAGGATGTCAAAATCCTTCTTCCTGCCCGAGGATGCGTGCAACAAGATTTTAAGGGGCTATTGTGGGGCCAGAAAATCAGGCAGCCTCGGCCCACCTCAAACCAGGCCCAGAGGCCCGTGCCGAGGATGCATGTGGGGTCCGAGGATGAAAGTACGGTGTCTGGCCCCCAAGGAACATATCCGAGGACGACCCCATCCTTAGACATTCGAGACCTTAGAAGTACACGAGCACTACTCCACCAAAGAGGGGTCTTCTTGAATATTCGAGGAGGAAAGGGCAAGCGCCACGCGTCGACAACGGGAGCATGGTGAAGGAGCAAATCTAAGGCGAGCTGTCACCTCCACATTAAATGCCCTCAACTAACATCCTGGCCGCATTAATGAGGATAGGACTCCTGAACAGTGTTGTCTTGGGTGCTGCAACCCACAGAAGGAATGGGAATGCGGCTGATGGGACAGACTCTCAAGTGGTGGTCTGGCTGATCAACGAATGTAGGGTTATGATCAGTTGAGAGAGGCGTATATAATGTAAGGAGTCTCTCTTGAAAGGGGGACGAAAAATCTGCATTAAGAAGTACTATAGCAACTTGTATTCTCTCAATCCTTGTAATCAATCTTCAAAAAAAATAATAAGAACTCCAAACTCTGGAAGGCAAGCCCGAGGAGCATCATTGTGTACTCCAATTCATGTTTAGGTTGTTAAGCCCACATGCAACCATGCAGGGCAGTTGCATTCTTTACTAGGGCCTAGTTCTTGAGCTCACTCTCTATAAATTCATTGCAAGGCAAGCTGGGCTTGGGTCCACTCTCTCAGCCCGCAGAAGTGCCCAAACCCAGTCCCTACAGTTACATTTACACTAAGGAGTTGTTTATGCTAATAACAACCCCTAACAAATTATAGCTAGCACATGCGTTAAAACAATTGATCACATGTATTAAAATCATAACAAATTAGGTTTCAATATATATACACACACGTGTAAAAAAAATTGATTATAAGCTTAAAACTAGGTTAAATCTTGTTACACTTATTATTATACACTCTATACACACTCTTTTAAATCTTGTAAAGGTGTGGGGAATATGTTGTAAGCAGTGTTGGACAGGCTTATTTATGAGTCTTAGAATGCATTTGTAGGCATAGTTGTCAAAACGTGAATCGTATCGTGAACCGATTTTTAATTTTTTTTTGTATTGTGTATCGTATCATATCATGTATCATAAGATATACAAACACTTAATAAAATTTATAAAAAAATTATAAATATACATATATAAAGGGTATTTTCATTATAAATTTTGAATATATTCAACTAATGACTAGTTTATTCATTACTTATGTAATAATATTTAACAAGCTAACTAAATAAACCAAACTAACATGTGTTCATAACATACACATTCAAATTTCTTAAATTCAAAAGTGATAATATATAACAAATTACCCAAAAATAATAATTTATTTTCATCAAATTGCCTAATCAACCCCATCTAAGTCAACGATATTATCATGTTTATAATTTTGCAAATTTATTTCTTCATTAAAATTTTCTTCATCATTATTCATCATTAACATTTATTATCTCTTCTTGTTCTTTTTATTTTAATAATTTTTTTATAATTTTTTTTTTTGGGCATTCTAGTTTCTTGGAATTATGACAATAATGATAAAAATAAAAATAAATTTTAAAATATTAAAGTGAAAGGTAAGTGTGTACTATGTAGTCCAATTGTAGGAGAGAGGGGAAAAAAATTTATAAATATATTATTTTAGTAGGCTAAATTAAGTAAACTAATAATTTTTTGCTAAAAACAAGTCTAACAAATTGTTAGATTCAAATAAAAGTACAAATTTTAACAAAAAAAATCTCATTTTAAAACATGTCTATGTATCATATCATACGTATGATTTTATGATACGATACGCACACTGTATCGTACAATTCATGAGTACTTACGATACACCGATACGATATGGAACTTTTTTCACGCAATACGATACTGACAACTATGTTTGTAGGTAAGCAAATTTTAAATTCAGCTCTTATTGAGAATAAATATGTGCATTTTAGGATTAGAAGTACAACTCTAGGACTTATTTGCAAGTTGGATTTGAAAAGCCTAGGACAATGTTAATTGCACGGCACTCTTTTATTTGTTGGAGAGAATGAGATTTGGGGGTAAATGGAGAGGGTGGATCCATACTTGCTTCTCTATAGTCCAATTCTTGTTATTAGTGTGATTCTCCTATTGGCTTTTTTTGGTAATTTGAGGGGATTGCAACAAGGAGATCCTTTATCAGTTACTTTTCAACTTGGTTATAGAGGTTATGGGTAGGATGCTAAGAAGATTGGAGGATGTTAGCCTTATTAGGGTTTTCATTGCATGTAATGGAGAAAATGATGGTTTATGTTTCTTGCACCTGTTATTTGTTGATGATACAATCTTGTTTTGCGATGCTAAAATCTGAACAAATTCTCTACATTTGATTGTAATGATTTATTTTGAGTCAGTGATTGACCTAAAGATTAATTTGAGTGCTAAAGATTAATTTGAGTGAGAGGATATGGTCCAAGTAGTAGTGGTTGAAAGCATGTCTATTCTTGCTAATATTTTTTATTATAAGGTAGGGTGCCTACCATTGACTTATATTGAGATGCTACTAGGGGCTTCATTTAAGTCTACATAAATTTGAAACCCCATATTGGTGAAATTTAACTTTGGTTAGTGAGTAGGGAAAAGTTTTACTTGTCAAAATGGGGACAATTAACCTTTTTGAAGAAGACACTTTCGAGTTTACATACATACTTCTTATATTTATTTAATTACCATCCCCATGAGTAATAAGATTGAGAAGTTACAGAGAGATTTCTTGTGGGGTGGTCTAAGGGATGAAAACATCACTTGGCAGCAAGGGTGGCACTAGAGGTTTTCCAAAGGGTTTAAATGAACCCTTTGACTTGAAAAAAAAAATTATAAATATATGAGTGTGTATAATATTTCATTTCCAGTTTAATTCACCATTAAAAATATTTTTGCACACCATAATCACATTAGCCAAGCTCAAAATCAAACAACATAGATCAACCAATCCTAAAATCAAATAATACAAATCACAAATCTCTCTCTCTCTCTCTCTCTCTCATGAATCACACCCCATCTATCTTCTCTATCAGATTATCTCAATATCTCTAAATCTAAAAAAAAAAAAAAAAAAAAAAAGAAAAAAAAAAGTGAGTGTCTGTGGGTTAAGTTTCTCTCTCCTTTTTACAAATTTATATTATATATGTGTGTAAGTGTCTAATATATGCGTTGTTATTATTATTATTATTATTTTTGTTACAATGTTATTTGTGTGAATTGTGATGTGTGTGAATGTGTGCATGTATAGTATAAATATAATATAACTTTATATAATTTAATAATTAAGAAATACAAAGGGTTAGTTACATGTGTGTATATTGTTATTATGTTATAATGACTTTGTTTTTTATAAAGTTGGTGATTGTTCAAGCATTTGATTAGTTAATAAACACTTAGTGTATTATTTTTATTTATGTATAGACAAGTGTGGTTGTGTGGGTCAATAAATAATATAGGGCAAGTGAGTTGAGTTTTGTTATTTAGTTAAAATTCTTTTTATAAAAGCAATGAGAACAATTGCATAAAATAAAAATGTTAAACAAACTTAACAAAATAAAACGGTCACGCCTACTCACATGACTTAGATAATAATAACTAAATTGGACTTAGTAGCTGCAGTTAGAAGTTGCAGTTAGTAATTGCTTAGATTCTATTGGGATTTTCATGAATGACAGATGGACTTAATAGTTATTTTTCTCCATCTTCTAGAATCCCATTTTCATGGAGGTGGATTCAATCTTTTTCTTCCAATTATAAGAAAAATAAATCCCGAAAAATCCATCAATAAATGACGAACCCTATTAAAGAAGAGAAATGATAGGAGGACAGGGGTAAGGCAGTAATAATAAGAAAATGAAGAGTTTGTTTGATATTCGTTCTTTATATAACATGCTTTGAAGGGGTCAACTTCTGTTATTTTTCTCTTGGAAAGGAATTTGAAATGTGAAAGCCCCACAGAGAGTTTCCCTTTATGTTTGGACGACAGTTTGGAGGAAGATTCTCACTTGAGAAAATCTTAGGAACAGAGATTACACTATCTATAATGGACTGTGCCAGTGTCACAAGGAAAAGGCGTGGCGACCACATTTTACTTCATTGCAAGAAATGGAAGCCTATCAGTTGTGAAGTAATGTATTCATAGCTTTTGGAATCCTACTTTGTTCTTCCGAAGAGTGAATGATCTCTTATATTTGGATGAAGGAAATGGGTGGATAAATATATTCTCTAGGCATTTGGAACATTGTTCCTTTATTATGTTTTGATAGGGAGAGTCTAACGCGAACATAATAATTACGTTTAAGGATCAGTCTCTACGATCTTCGCAAGCTCTTTGCTTGATTCCGTGGTTTTTAAAGTTTCCATCCTCTTTTGAACATAATTCCCTTTTTTTTTTTTTTTTCGTTACTTTGTAGTCAACTTTGTGACCATTGTAGATGAAGTAGTCTCCATTTAATAAAATTATTCTTACTTATGGAATAAATAAAAGAAAGAAAGAAATGAGACTCAACTCTACTGAAAAAACTGCCATAAATCTCATTAAAAGTCCATAAACTCTAACAGGAAAGAAATATATAGATCTAAAATACTTAGAAAGCAGTTTGAAGTGACGACTTCCTAAAAATCAGGTGGCATTCCCTCAGCTATGAACAAAGCTATGAACAATAGCCATCTTTTTATATATATATATAAATTATGTTGTAGGAGAAAAAACAAAGACTAACTTCAAAAAAAAAAAAAAAAAAAAAAAGAAAAAAAAGAAGAAGAAGTAACCCGATCTAGAGAACTTGCAATAGACCTCTCCATCTGCTTCAAATAATGCATTTTGTTAGCTTTTGGAATTCAGCTCTACCCACTACGCAGAAGAATATCTGAGTCAATAACCCAGCGCACTGTTAAAGGGGGAAAGCATCCTCACTGTTGAGTTTGGCCAGCCCAGAGTTGGTACATCTGCATGTTATGGAGGGGTTGACCTGGATTACTATAGAGTCCGGGGCCTCTATTAATTGGACTACCACCACCGTTCTCATCCGATGAGTCACTTGAGCCCCCTTGAGAGGGAGGGCTGGCTGCGACCACAGGGGCACCAAAGTTTAACATTTGGGATGTTGGTGCTGAAGAAGGCCCAGATTTCGGGTTATTAGGGTTTGATTTTTTCCCATCCGCAATAAAGCTACCTACGATGACCTGGCAGTCGTTGAGAAAGTTAAAATAAAAAAGTAAAATGTATTTGTATCTTTGTCAATTCCTCAGATGTTTGGACGTTTATTGGTGCGCCCACATCAGTACATAGGATCCACTTCATACAATTAACTAAATGTGCAGAAAGAGAATATTTCATCATAAATTCATAAATGAAGCACAAATTAGAAAGAAAGAAAAAAGAAAGTAGAGCAATACCTGAACAGGCGTCGCTGCAGTTAGCATTCCAGCAACTCCCCCACCTAATACTCGACCATCTGACCCTGCCAAGGACACACTCAAACCACCTGTTCTGCTGCGACTACCATTGTTTTCAGAAAGCAAAAAGGAACCTGATAGAGAAATAATCTCAAATCGACCCTGCAAAGAACAATAACACCATGACATAGAAAATTTATGCATATGGAAGAAAAATTAAATCTTAAAACCCATGAGCTATAGCTCAAATAACATGTCACCAGTTCAAAACCCACCGAATGCATGTGTAAGTACCAAGAAAAAAAATTAGAAATGAACCTTGAAAGACATAAGGTCAGATGAGCATCTCGTCATTCAATATGGTATCACAGTTCATGGTTATTCATGCCACAACCACAATATACCTAAAGTTATTCTACCGTATAAAGGGTAAGATGCATAGAGCACAAACATTGACAATGTCAGTAATCGAGGAAGAAAAAACTCAAAAATCATAACATTGATAATGTTTACAGCTTTCAATTCTGTAATGAACCTATTCACAATTTACATAACTGAAATTTATTGACGCGTACAACAAACCCTTCGTCATCTGTGATACTTTATAAATACTTTATATATCAAGGAAACTACTTAGAGATAAGCTTCATCTAAAATAACCAACACCATATAACAGAAATTTTCTATTATAACCACTCTCCAGCCATGGACTTCAAGGTCATATCCAAGTCCCATTATATCCATCCTGACCTTATTAGGTACTTTCAACTAGCACTAGCATTTTCTTACAGCAAAATATCATTGGTCTTCATAGAGCAATCCCACTTTTTTTTCAATAACGTGGGAAACCTTCAAAAGAAGAGCCCCTTGGACTCACCTCTAGCCAGCAAAACCTAAAGGCAACTAACCCCACCCAGCCAAAATTAGTTGCCAGGCAATCTAGGGACATTCACTCTTGATGGGCTAAGTAGTTTATGCTCATGCCCAAAAGCAACCATTATCTACATTTCTTCTCTTCTTACAAGTATTATGTGCATTATAATAACTAATCTAACTCAACATTTTCCAGGAAACATTATAGTAAATTATATTTATCATAAATCCTGTTGTCCAGCATTCTACTATATAAAGCACATCCTAACTTTATTATCAAACACAGAATCAAAAAAGTAAAAAGAAAAACATGCTACAAAGCAAGAAGAGGGCCCGGGTTGGAAAATCATGCCATACATTTTTGGACTAAATGGAAAACTACTAATAACTTTTCCTTTTTTGGTTGGAATCTCATTTCCTTTTGTGGTAAACAAGAAACTAAAATAACTGCAATGCATCTTTCTTTTTTTCTTTTCTTTTTTCTTTTTTTTTTGTTTAGAAGACATGGAACCTCACCTAGGTCTACAGCTTATCCCAAGCCTCCAACCACTAGGCAGCACTTGGCGGGTAACTGCAGTGCATCATCTTATGCAGAAGGCATGCCAGAGAAAGCTTTAATGCATTTCTTGTGTATATAAATGAAAAGAAGGAGAAAAAATCACTCTTAATAATGGGACTACTCACACCTAATATAGAAAACTTGGAATAAATTGCCATCTCGATGTATTGAATGTTAAATCACTTGCAAGAAGTCATAGATTTAATGGGATCAATCTTTATTGCATAAACAATAGTTTCTATTTATGAACCAAATTATCAGATCTGGCACTCTTATTTATTGTGCATAGCACTCATCAAGTTTCATTCCAATATCCTCTCCCTAGCCAATATGACAAACATAGGTTCCTAAAGGTAATTATTTTGTTTCCCTTCACTCCATAATTTTCCAATAAAAGGAAAACAAAGACAAAAGACAATTAGTAATAAAGAATAGTGTTAGCTCCATTAATTCATTCTTGGGACTTATGGTCTCAAAGCCATCAATGTGGAAAGATCCATCACATGTTGCAAGGAAATTCCACAAAAAGTAATTTGTAAATACAGATATACAATTTGACATGACACAATTAGGGACTATTAGGGACACTCACAATATGTGTCTCTCTCTCTCTCTCTCTCTACATATATATATATATATAAACACACCACAAAAGATCACTGCAAATCAATCAAGGACCTTGTCATATAACAGTCATCCTCAATTACCATTGTATCACAAACATTGCTTCTTTGGTCAAATATTTTTGTTCACAGCAGATGCCAAGCCCAATAAAGGAGAGTTGCAATAGGTTGACAGCCAACCTAAAACTTAGTCACTCTATTCTAAAAAATTCCCTTTCTTAGATTCGGAAATAAATTCATATACTAGAAAAAACATTATAACTTTGACATGCCTCACCAATTTTTTGTTTTCCTCTTATAACTCTTGCATCTCGTGTCAAAAATAACTCAAAAACACTCAATTTTTTGTATATATCTTTTTGCAACTTCATTCTTCTTGCATGAAGTAGCATTTTTCTAATAAAGCTTTTATTACATTATAAAATAAATAAATAAAAAGATTTCGAGCATATTTCTCTATTTCTGTTTCTGATATTAACATATCTATTTTAATAAACAGAGAAAGGTATCATGAAAATTTCATCTGTATTCATTATTAATTCACTTTAGGAAACTGAATATGCGTATTGAAATTGCAGGGTGCAGTCTTTCATACACCTTGAAGGCTTGATTTTTGATAAGTACGTCATTATAATGAAAAGCACCCTTGAAAGCTTGAATTAACAAGAAATCTTAGAAATATTTCTGGAAATAAGAGTCAGTAATAGTTTTAAGATTGTTTACCCTTAATTTTTTAAACCATTAAGGTATCCTCCAAAAGACCCACATTTCCACTGGCTTTGAATTACAAGGCCATTCATAGATAAGCTAAGCCACATATTATAACTATTTCATTCAAACCATGGTATTTAAAATTCAAAGAGATCGTTTTAAGTGACAAGAGGTACCACCACCGTCAATTTTGATTGCCTTTAGTTGTCACCAATAATGTTTCAACAGAAATATTATATTTTAGTATTGAACATGACTGTTTTGTTTTGATATTGAAAAAGTAGGAAGAATGTGAGAATAATAAGTTTTCAGGTGAATGCAAGAATGTGATATGTACACAGATAGTTATGGCTGTATGTATGGTATTTATGCATGTATTTTGATTGTCATCAGATTGCATATCATTCTTTGGCACTTTCCATATCAGTTTAACCTATTCTATCACAAACAAGTCCCCATATTTCTGTACATGTAAAATAACATGAATAATACTTAATTCGTATCTGATGGATCTAAGACCAAATAATTTACCTCATATGACACAGTACCGCCCGACATTGCTGGTTGGCGAAGGGTAACATTGCAGATGGCACCATTAGCAGAGAGGATACAAACTGTGCGAGGTCCCTGCTGTGAAAAGGCCATAATCTTTGACGCTATATCCTGCAAACACAATAGTTAGCTGATTAGAAAGTTACTATAATTGAACAAACAGC
This sequence comes from Quercus suber, assembly GCF_002906115.3. Lineage (NCBI taxonomy): Eukaryota > Viridiplantae > Streptophyta > Magnoliopsida > Fagales > Fagaceae > Quercus > Quercus suber. The sequence continues at coordinate 83,804 of NW_027069695.1, read as the reverse complement.
TCCCTTCTAAAATCCAACTAAGAATTTCAACCAATCATACAACATCATAATATACAAGATGTTAGGAGTTAAAGAAAGCTACAACTACCCTAATATCACCAAGACTTCACTCACAAGCTTTAATGATTTACAAATACCTCTCTAACCACTAACCACAAATCATATCAAGAATATGTTTTCAACCCATTGCTTTGCTATAGCATAATAATTGCATGACTTCACCATCTTAATTATTTTTTTTTTATTGGTAAGTTACACATGCACCCATTGGGTCTATTTGATAAGAACACAATACCAGTTTGGTTGTTCTTATTCTTGAATAGAGAAGATGAGAAAAGTAGAATTTATGAGGGTTTAAGGTTTGGGCATGTAAGGAGGTGTAAGAGCAGAAGTAGATTCTTGTTTATGTGAGGGCTTGGATGAGATGTTTAGGCACGGGTAGGCTCAACCATGGCCAGGGAAGCAACTATGGATATGGTTTGAGGTGGTTTGAGATTAGTTCTTGAAGGGGAAAATGGTGTAGGGATGATGGGATGCAATTAGGGTTTGGAATGGATAGGACAAATGGATGGATAATGAGATTGAATGATGTTGGTGGAAGATAGATGGATGAATGCTTGTGATTTCTACAAGAGAATCAGCTTATCCAATTGGGGTGCTTGATGGGAATCTCTACCTCCAAGCAAGACTACAATAGTTTAAGAAACCTATTGCAACATTATTGTCAACATTATTCAATTAGTAGAAATGAAAGCACAACCATGTATTTATACTAATACTTCCCTGATCTACATGGTCCAAATGGATCCATCTCATTGGTACTAATCTACCATGTGCAACTATTATTTTCAACATAAGATTATATGAATTACATGCGATAACTGATAAATGTTATAACCAAGTTAGACTTCTGACTAACTAACTTTAGCTTATCTAACAGTAACTACCAACTAATTTTGACTATTTGACTTTTATCACATGAGTTCACCCTAAGCTAAGCCTCCCACTAGAACCATTAGCTGCCAATACTTGTCTTTAATTTTAATCCTCAAGAAGTTGCTCTATGAAAATGGGAGAAAGGGGAGGAAAATCAGAACTTGATGTGCCAAGCTAACTGCTGCTTGGCCACCCTCAAATCAGCTTGGGTTCCATCACTTGAAGACATGACCTCTCTCTCCATTTAGGAGGTATAAGAGGAGGTACCAGTTAAACTAGAGCTCATTGCCCTTCATCATATTAAAAATCACACATACATGATCAATAAAATAAGGTATTAATTCTTAAATAAAAGTCACAGCAACTATTTAAATCTTTTAACTGCATCTAATAATCAATTGAATTTTCAACCTTCTGATACAGGTTAGACAACACCAAAGTTATTTCTCTGTGCCTCAATCTATGTCCTCATGCCTTACAACAACTGACCCAAACAAATATATTGCACACTCAACGAAACCCACATATTAATAACTTTTTGACTCACCTGAAACTAAATGTGGTTCATTGTTAAAGCGTCATTCAAGTGAAAATGCAAAAGACCAAAAGCAAAGACCGATTCAAAATCTTGTTGGAAGGAAATCCAAATATACACAATAAATCTTAAGTACCAATCATTGGACTTAAAACAAATTAAAAATTAATTTGATTCAAACATTTGTGCAGAGAAGGCAATACACACGAGTCTACCATAGGCATCTTAGAAATATTCAGTTGCTCCCCTGTAAAAAGAAGTTGATACAGAGATAAATTTGATCACTTGAAAGTCATCAATTAGCTTAGTTGAACAATTGAATGTTCAAAAAGTTACATTGCATGAACACATCTAAACTGGGTAGTCCCATTGTTTGACACTGTTAAGTTAATTCTTTATTCATTCTGACATGATAAATTATTTCCTTATAGAGTATGCAACTTGCTACTTACCTTCTTTGAGGCATAAGAACTAAACCACACATTCTATCGCATATAAGCAGGATGAATTTGTGTGTGCACATGCAAAAATTGGCTCAATCTCTACACATTGGCTTAACATAACCAATGTCCTTTGGTCATTTGTCTTTCTTATTATGAACCATCCCCTCTAAAATTTAACATGAGAACAAGCTCTCTCTCTCTCGAGCCAAGGCGTTTGGAAGCTACCAGCATCTCATCTCTCCAACCACTGGCACTTGCCACAATATCGGGTGAAATCTATGTTATATATTACATGCATCAATTTAGGCAACGGCTGTTCAAACCCTAGATACAGGGTCATACATCAGCTGATAAATTGTTAATGACTTAAGTTATGAGTAAGTCAGCAAATCACCACCTCAGGTTTTTTCTCAAATGTATTATGCCATGATTATCATCAATAAGTTATGCACCAATACACTGTTCTAGCATTGTAAAGGACAAAGAAGTCATGAAATTAATATTCTGGGAAAATGATACAGCTACTGCCATAAGAACAGTCAAACAAAATACTTCCAATGTAGTCCCTCATCCTTTTCAAACCAAAATGAATCAAGCTACCATGAATGTTAGAGTAGAATTTGATGCACCCTTTACATAAAAACAAAAGTTTGATGACATTCATATAATACTACTGTAACTTTTTTTTAAAAGGAAAAAAACAAAAACGAAAACGAAACAAAACAAAACAAAAAGGAAAGAAAGAAATTGAATGCAATAAATAAACCGTTTGGCACATTAAAAACGCATACAAACAAACCAACTCTGATGTGCATTTTGACTAGGATTTGAAATGAGTTGCCTTTCTTTTGTTGACTCAGTTTTTGTATATCATCTTTTATGATGAGTCCATATCAAGCTACAAAGACTCAGAAGAAAAAATTTGTACCTTGAAAAGCTAAGAAAGATTATCAAACTTCAGTATTTTAAGTTTTACGCTCACCACTTTCTTTATTTGATGAATTAGGGCAATCTTTGATCCTTTTTTCTTTCATTAGCATAATAATTACACTTTCCTTCCAAACAATTACAAGAATTAACTAAAAGATCATTCTTTTAGCTCACCAAGTGGCAACATTTCCCAAATTATAACGAACAAAACTACCGCATATTCAACTACATTCTCATCAACTAAAATTAATAACTAACGCTCACCACTTTCTTTATTTGATGAATTAGGGCAATCTTTGATCCTTTTCTCTTTCATTAGCATAATCATTACACTTTCCTTCCGAACAATTACAAGAAGTAACTAAAAGAACATTCTCTCAGCTCACCAAGTGGCTACATTTTCCAAATTATAACGAACAAAACTACCGCATATTCAACTACATTCTCATCAACTAAAATTAATAACTAACGCTCACCACTTTCTTTATTTGATGAATTATGGCAATCTTTGATCCTTTTCTCTTTCATTAGCATAATCATTACACTTTCCTTCCAAACAATTACAAGAAGTAACTAAAAGAACATTCTCTCAGCTCACCAAGTGGCTACATTTTCCAAATTATAACGAACAAAACTACCGCATATTCAACTACATTCTCATCAACTAAAATTAATAACTAACGCTCACCACTTTCTTTATTTGATGAATTAGGGCAATCTTTGATCCTTTTTTCTTTCATTAGCATAATCATTACACTTTCCTTCCAAACAATTACAAGAAGTAACTAAAAGAACATTCTCTCAGCTCACCAAGTGGCTACATTTTCCAAATTTAACGAACAAAACTACCGCATATTCAACTACATTCTCATCAACTAAATTTAATAACTAACACTCACCACTTTCTTTATTTGATGAATTAGGGCAATCTTTGATCCTTTTTTCTTTCATTAGCATAATAATTACACTTTCCTTCCAAACAATTACAAGAAGTAACTAAAAGAACATTCTTTCAGCTCACCAAGTGGCTACATTTTCCAAATTATAACGAACAAAACTACCGCATATTCAACTACATTCTCATCAACTAAATTTAATAACTAACATTCAATAACATACCTGGCCAGCTTTAACCATAACAACATGAGCAGTAAAACCATTTTGCTACATACAATTTAAAATGAGTCACCTTTGTTTCAGTGACTCAATTTTGAATATCAACTCTTATGATGAGTCCATATTCATGTCATAAAGACTCCAAAAAAAAAGAAAAAAAAGAGATTGTGTCTTGAAAAGATTATTAGACTTCTATATTTCGAATTTAAGCTCAGCACTTGATTTAATTGATGAATCAGGGCATTCTTTGATCCTCTTTCTTCCATTAGTATAATAATTACATTTTCCTTCCAAACAATAACAAGAATGAACTAAAAGATCATTTTTTTTTTAATCACCAGATTTTCCAAATTAAAAAAAAAAAAAAAAAAAAAAAAAAAAAAAAAAAAACTATGGCAATCTTTAATCCTTTTTCTATCATTAGCAAAATAATTACACTTTTCCTTCCAAACAATTCCAAGAATTAACTAAAGATCATTCTTTTAACTCACCCGGTAACTACATATTCTCAATTATAAGCAATCTTCATCCTTTTTCTTTCATTAGCATAATAACTACACTTTTCCTTCCAAACAACCATATAATTAACTAAAGATCATTCTTTTAACTCACCCGGTAACTACATATTCTCAATTATAAGAAATCTTCATCCTTATTCTTTCATTAGCATAATAACTACACTTTTCCTTCCAAACAACCATAATAATTAACTAAAGATCATTCTTTTAACTCACCCGGTAACTACATATTCTCAATTATAAGAAATCTTCATCCTTTTTCTTAATAACTACACTTTTCCTTCCAAACAACCACAATAATTAACTAAAGATCATTCTTTTAACTCACCAAGAAACTGCATTTTCCAAATCATAANTACTTTCGGGTCTCCCTCGCTTCTTCTTGCCGGCGGAGGCGGAAGAGGCGTCAATGCTAAACCCTCCTCCGGCGACAGGCGACGATCCGTGATCGTACGGACTAGAGGAAGCGTTGGTGGTGGCGGTGGTGTTGTTATTGTTGTGATGCTGGTGCTGTGCTGCTGGTGCTGATGCTGATGCTGATGATGTGGCGAATCAAACGGCTTGGAGGAAGAGTTGAAAGGGAATCGTGCGGCGGAGGAAGGAGGAGGGATCATGTGAGAAGAATTGGGAGTGCTGTTGTTGTTGTTAGCGTTGTTGTTAGAATTGTTGGCGGTGTTTGGCAATGGGTATGAAGGGTGGAGGTGGCCAACCATGATGTTATGATGAGGAGGTGTAGCAGAAGAAGGAGGAGCTTCTCGTGAATCCATATCTCAGAGAGAGAGAGAGAGAGAAAAAGAGATTTTCTTTAGGGATTTGGATTTCTGGGAAAAGAATGCAGAGGGGGGGAAGGAATTTATTTGGGTGAGAGTTAAGGAGTTTGAGTTTATCTACTACTCATCATTCGTCACAAAAGAAACCTACTTTGATGAGAGAGTGAGAAAATAGAGAGAGATAGAGAGAGAAGAGTATGGATGGAAGGAATTAAATTTACTGGGGAAATTGAAAAACCGTGGAGCCGAAAAGTGGGTTTGGTTTGTTTGTTTTGTTTTAAAAGGTAGGGTTTAGATTTTTAGGGTTTTGTAAATTTGCGCCTTTTTGTTTTCTTTGTTACTTTATAAGGATTTCCGCCCACCACTAATTTGTAATTTCACTCTTTTTTGCTACAGAGTAGGTTTAGGGGGTGAAAAGTTAAAAAGAAAAAAAAAAAAAAAAAAAAGTAGGTGTTTATTACATACGTGGTAGGTAACCATTGAATTAAGAAGTAATGGGCTTTTGCAAGTACTGCGGAAAATGAGAGCCTGTAATGTGAACAACTCTCAACCCAGGTGGAGAAAAAAGTTGTTCAGGTTTGTTTATTATCAAAGAGAAATTCTAGGGAACCCAACAAATTTTACAACGGATAATATGACAGATTATTAGCAGTAGTAGTAGGTATAAATATGATTTTTTTTTTTTATCTATAGTGTTGTTCTTATTTTATCTATCAAATAATTTAACCCAAGATTAAATTTGACCCAAAAAAAAAAAAGTTTAAAATTGGGCTCAATTATTTATAAGTCTAAATGAGTTTTTACCACATCCCTAAGTCCAAGTGTTGGGGGGTGAGTTCAAGTTGTTAGGATCACAACACACATGCATATATAGGCAAAACTTAGGTACAATACCTTATATACTGTTTCTTGGATTTCCCTTATAATTTTTAGTCATCTGTCTAATTAAATACTTCAATAAACTATGTTAATAAAAGATACTTTTTTCTCTATTTTTGTCTTTGTCTTTTTCTTTTTCTTTTTCATCTTCCCTATCCCATGATAAAACATTAGATACGCCTTCAAATCTCAAACTTCAAATTGGAAATTTTCTTTATGCTGAGAATAACTTGAGAGATTTGGATCAATCTTCCCAACAAGTTTTTTTTATTTCAAATTTTTATAAATACCATATAGTAAATCTATATCATTATCATCAACAAAAGTCATAAAAAAAAGCTCTCATTTTCTCTCTCTCATGGTTTCCTTTGCAAATCCAAATCTCCCAAACCAAAAATCCAAATCTACCTATCAAGCCTCAAGACTCCATTGAGCACTAGTTTGCAACAACATTACCCAAATCGAGTTTGGTTCAAATTGGTCTTTTTCGTTTTTGTTTTAGTAGCTTGTGGCTTGTGGGGTTTTGGTCTTAATCGTTAGGTACTGGTGGCTTTTGGGGTTCCTCTTTTAAGTGGTGGTTGTGGGTTTTGGTGATGACTAGGTCAGTGGTGGGAGGTTTCTATGGAGGCAATCCTCATCCCTTGCCTCCTTCTTATTCTTCTTACTCTCCACCATCTGGCCCTTCTTACCTTTTGTTGAAGCCAAATTGGTTGTTTTGAGTTCTGAATTCTAAGGTTGAAAAAGTTATAGAGACATGAAGTAGATGTTTTATCATGGGCCCGGGAAAAAAAGAAAAGAAAACAAAAAGCTTAATTTGTCTTTTTTAATGCCATTTGTTAAAGTATTTTAATTGGACAAATGGCTAAAAATAAAAAAATGAACCTAAGAAACAATATATAAAGTACTATATCTAAATTTTGCCATATATATATATATATATATATTGTAAGGACACGAAAATTAGGCGCCCAAATCCACTTAGAATAGTGAAGCCTATACTGCCTAACTAGGTTCAAACAAACAAAATTTGTTTAGAGAGTGGAAAAAATAAGTCAGGCTCAAGTCTAAAGATTCAAGCAGGAAGGGAATGAACAGCAGTTAAAAACAAGTATATTGATGGTTCATTACAAGCTTGCCCGAGGACGATGTTTTTATGTAAGGACACACACTGTTCTCTCTATCTTTCTTCTTATTGTTCTTGTTCTAATATCTTTTTCTTGATCTTTTTTCCTTCCCTTCATCTGGAATTTCTCTTCCTTTATATACTCTCACGCTTCTTGCATCCTAGCCCTCTGTCTACAATCCTCTTGGTCCTTCTTAGGATACTTGTCCCATTAGATTCTCATTGAAGGTGGTGGAAGGAGCTACTTAGCTATGATCCTACTGTTCAAGGGTCATTTCCTCATCAATGCAGCTGATAAAGCTATTGTCAATCATTAATACAGAGGTAGTAGGTGAGCTTTCATAGGAAACTTCTTTCAACTATTTCAAATATCTCTCTAAACGCCATTCTCTCCACCCAGATTTCTAGGAGGTATTTTGTCTCTTCCCCTCCTTTCCACAGATGACCCCCCTCCTCGAGCTTAAAGTTCTTTCACCCAAGGAACGAATGATGGTCACAGTGGTTTTATCCTTCCTCGGTCCTCGCCCGCCCCCCTCCCCCCCCTCAACACACACACACACACACACACACATATATATATTTTCTTCCCTCTCACATTATTATTGGTGGATCCTATCATAATTTTAATTCATCCCTAAATATTATTTAAACAATATTTAGTTAAATTTATATATTATCCTTCTTACTCTTTGTAATGCAAAGTTAACAATTAAGTTTTTTTTTATTCAGGTTTTGCTAACATAATAACATCTCATTTTCAATTATTATAACTAATCCATTTAATTTACCCGGTTTTCTTTGGGTAGCTAGGATAGAAGCATAGTAAGTCTATATATGTGAGTTGTTGCTAATTGATCTAGGTGTTGTAGGAAAATATGATATAACAAATGCCCTGAGGGTATTGGTTTAGTAAATATATTTAGAAATTTTTTTATAGAAAAAGAAAAAAGTAGGGTAAATAAAATACAATATCATTTTCATGCCACAAAGGCTGCCACATGTACTTCCACATCAATATGAACTTAAAATAAATAAATAAATAAATAAATAAACTACTAAAACTTTTTTTTTTCAACCCCTCTCCCACTTGATCCCTCTTCCTCTCTCTTCAGTGTCTATGTAGTTTCCACCCAATAGTAGCTAGGGCTGGTACAAAAACAATGCCAACCCAACTGAATCTCTCTCTCTCTCTCTCCACACTATTCTACTGAAACTTTTTTTTAACCCCTCTCCCTCTTGATCCCTCTTCCTCTCTCTTCAGTGTTTATGTAGTTTCCACCCAATAGTAGCTAGGGCTAGTACAAAAACAATGCCCACCCAACTGAATCTCTCTCTCTCTCTCTCTCTCTCTCTCTCTCTCTCTCTTTCCAAGAGGCTATGGAGGCATAGCTTGTGGATCTTTGAATCTTGTGAGGCTGAAGAGAGAGAATTAAAAATAGGTTCCATTTTTCTTCTTTTTTAAGTTTAGCATAAACTTTTTTTTTTTAATAAAAAAATTCTGCTAATGTGAAAGTATATATGGGCATGAAAATAATATTTTATTTTAGCTATTAGTTACATTATCATTTTTCCATCCATTACTTGCATGAATCATTTTTACACATTATAAAAAGTTTAGGAATGTTAGGGAACAAATTGGCACACAACTTAAAGGTTAGGGACTAAATTCATAATTTACCTAAAAAAGTAACTAATTTGTTGACAACTTTTTATATATTCTATGAAAATGGTATCAAAAGTTTTTTTAAATAATGATCAATTAACAAATGTTCTAAAGGTACTGTGGGGGCATTTTTTGCTTCAAAGGAAACTCATGAGTACTCCTTAGGCAAATTTTTGTTCCATCATTCTTGATCTTGATTATCATCATTTGGGATTTTCAGTATGTGAATTCTGTTTGTACATCATGATTTGTAGGATAGCTAGCTAGGTACCCCAAATGAATGTCTTGATTTCTTATAACTTCTTGGAAAGAACATCTAAATCCATAAGAGCATCGGATTATTTTTCCATGTCTTTATGAGAAATTGTTTCTGATTCTATACTTTTTTGGGAAGCTTGTTTGAAGCTGTTGAGTTCTTACTGAAATTGGATTAATTGGACTAAGTGTATGCAGGCAAGTTAAATATAATGAATGAAGTTTTCATTTGGATATCGCAATTAATGTTGAAGAATTATTCATCCCATTAGTTTTTCTTTTTCTTTTATGTTCTTTTCGATGATTTCTTGAATATCTTGATTTCAATCCATATTCTTGTGTGTAGAACATTGTTGCTTGTAGATATGGGATGGTCAGTGCCCTTGGTAATAAAATATATTTACAATTATTTCTTGAATAAATTTTGTTGGATGCCTCCTAATTAATATGTGTAGGATAAAAAACATGGAAAATACAGTTTAGTACCTCATACTCAAATAGGTAACGGAATATGAACGGATCTACTTCATCCATATGAGATAGCATGTAATATCTGAGTTTTGAAAACAAAGAATAAGAGAGCGTACTTTGATGTAGTGAAATTTAAGACAAATGAAGATTGGACTTGAGATGCCTTTCAATCTTCACCACTATGTGCCCAAGATGTGTGGTCTCTCAATCAGTTCTATATGTGATTTTTCAAGAGAATAACCAAGTGTCTCTCTTATTGAAGAACTCTTATTCTTTCTCCTTTTTAATCACACATATATCTACACTTTTTCAGTTACATTTATTTAACAACTCTTATTAAATAAATAACTCATTATCTAATTGGGTTAGCCTTTTGGGCTAACCCAATTGGGCTTTAGTGTGTGACTTGGAGTGAAACTAAAAGGGACAAATAAAGTTCTAGCTCCAATGGAGTTTGGACTTACCTGTTAACTCTTGACAAACTCAAAATTACTATTAATTATATTTAATACCACTATATAATATAATTACACTCTAGACCTTATTAATAAATTATATCTCAAGACTTTATTAAACATTTAACCCTTTCATGAAAATATTCATAGTAATACAAAGTCATAGTGTGTAACTGTCACTTTATAAATTATTATATCTTGATCCTTGAGTATCCGGTTTAATCATTTAAATATAAGCTTTAGTAACTCTTTACTAAAGTGGATAGACCTAACACTCTAAATAACCAAATTTATTAAACTTATCTTAAGGGAAAATTTTATATCTCCATAAAGAGACTATGAATTCAATCTTGAGAGTATGTGTCCCTTCAATATTAAATGTGGTTGCCCAACATACTGAGATTTTGACCGTTTGTCTAGATCTCACTCCTGATATATTAAAACAACTCACATTTCATGATCAGGTTCACTATTCCCTCAGGATTGAGAGTTTATGTAAATGAGAAGTTGTGAGATTTATTATTCGTTTGGTAGTTGTTGATAAAATAATAAATTTCATAACGGTCCAGTTCAATATGTTTTATACACTTAAAACATAGTAGCATATCAATTAGAAATCTCAACTTCCATGATCAAGATAAATCATCTTAATTGATATATTATAGTTTTCGCAGATGAAATGCCCAATTTCATCATCAACTACAAACTAAGATTTTGAGTTTATAAAGAACTTGTAATTTATATCTTCTATGACTAAATCACATATTATGCATCTCAAGGACTATATGATAATGTCCAAATATTCATGCTGCTACCATTATTTTAAATAATAATAAAAACAAGTTTATTACATAGAACATAATGTCATACATGATGTCCTACATCTCATACAATATGATTTTAGGTCACTAATCCTAACAATATGGTCCTATTGTATTTTGTTAGGTTTTAAAATTTAAAACAATTAGCAAACTGTGAGCACAAACTTGTCTAGGTATAGATCTTAGAGTCGATAGAGTTTATTAGATAATGTTCAAGGTGTTTCAAGTCAGAACACAAGAAAATACAAATTGCAGAAAGAAAAGTTCAAATTCAGTGAAATCCAACTGATTGAAAATTAGATCTGACCGATCAAAAATCACAGACATGAAAATTCTACAAAATTTTATTTTAGCCCAAACTTTGCTTAAACATTTTGGGTTTTAAGTGAAACACTTCTAGTATATAAAGGAAAACCCTAACTACATTTTAAGAGCTTTTGAGAGATTTTGGAGGTGCTCTTGTGAGATCTAAAAGGTATTGTGCCTTCTTTTTTCGAAGTCACTACCGGAAATCATTCTCATATCATTAGATCCGGTAGATCTGAAGTTGCTGTAATAAGATCAACAATAGTTGATGATTTCAACCTTCAAGGGTGGTTTTAGAGTCACAAACTAGAGAGTTTGTGTTGCTAAACTTTTGAGTGGGATCTCAAAGTCACAAGCGTGGGTGCTTATGTTGTAATAAATCTAATAAGAGAAGGAATCCATGGATTCGGAATTTACACGTGGTCATGTCAGTAAGTTACTACATAAGGTAGCAATCATGACCCTTAGGAGATCTCGGCAATCTTGAAACAAAATCCATAGTGATTTTCTCCCACTTCCATTGGGGAATAGGAAGTGGTTGCAACAAACCTGAGGGTCATTGGTGCAACACCTTAACCTGTTGACAAGTCAAACATTGCTCTACAAAGTGGGCAATCTCCCTTTTCATATTATTCCACCAAAAGTTTACACGAAGATCATGGTACATCTTTGTACTACCCAGATGTATTGCATATGGGGAATAGTGAGCCTTCTCTAGAATCTTCTTTTTTAATCAATGGATCAGTTGGCACACAAAGTCTACTCCCAAATCTCAAAGCACCATCCTCAGAGATAAAAAATTCAGATTTCTTTCCACTACACACCTCATCCATGATTTTCTTTAAATGTGGGTCATTGGCCTGTGACAATTTAATTCTTTCCACCAAAGTTGGTTGAACACTCAAACTAGCCAGGTAGACCTCAAAATGGCCCATAACAACCTCAATCTCCATCCTTTCAAGATCAAGAATAATTTCATTTCAAGTGGTTAGCAAAGCAGAAGGCTTTCTACTAAAGGTATCAGCTACAACATTAGCCTTACCAAGATAATAGTTAATAGAGCAATCATAATCCTTAACCAGTTCTAACCATCTTCGGTGCCTCATATTTAACTCCTTATGGGTAAGAAAATACTTTAAACTTTTATGATCAGTGAAAATCTCACATCTTTACTCATACAAATAATGTCTCCAAATTTTCAAAGCAAAAACAACTGCAGGCAACTCCAAGTCATGAGTGGGGTAATTTTTCTCATAATTTTCAACTGACAAGAGGCATAAGCTACAACCTTACCATTTTGCATCAACACACAATCAAGTCCCTTATGAGAAACATCACTATAAATGACAAAACCTCCTGTACCTGAAGGGATAGTTAACACTAGAGTTGTGACCAATCTCCGCTTTAACACTTGGAAGCTTTTCTCGCATTCTTTCTTCCATTCGAATTTAACATTCTTCTGAGTTAATTGTGTCAAAAGGGCTGCAATGCGAGAAAACCCCTCTACAAATCTTCTATAGTAACTAGCAAGGCAAAGAAACTTCTAACCTTACTCACATTGTAGGCTTATCCCAATTAACCACCGCTTCTATCTTACTAGGATCCATCGTAATTCCATCCTTAGATATCACATGGCATAAGAATACTACTTGAATCGACCAAAATTCACGCTTCTTTAGTTTAGCATACAACTTCCCTTCTCTTAGAATTTGCAAAACAATCCTCAAGTGTTCTTCATGCTCCTCTTGACTCTTAGAATAAATCAAAATATCATCAATGAACACAACGACAAATCAATCAAACTCATGAAACACCCTATTCATCAAATCCATAAAACCAGACGTTATATCCACTAGACGTTACATTCTTCCCCCTTTTATCACCAAATTTTTCGTAGAGGCATAGAAGTGTGCATTTATTGGTTGGATTGGGTTTGAGGTATTTCACAATCTTGTCCAACTTTTTCCGGTTGAGAAATCTTCAAGCAAAACCCAATCCACATGGATTGAGTTAGTTTTGTTTAACTTATTGGTTTGTGGCCATTTTCGTCAAGACCAATATGAAAATTGAGCTTATATTGTTCAATAAATGATTACATATTACACAATTGGATGTAATATTTTATATATATATATATATATATATATATATATATATATATTAATTAAATCTCAAATCCTATAAAAAAAAAGTTTCAAAAAAATTCAAATAACAAATTTAAAATAAGACTACAAATCTATAATATATCAAATAAACAAACTTATAATAAATCTATATTTTGTAAAATTATTAATAGCATGGGTTAGGTTGGATTAGTTGAATGAAAAATTTTTCTCAAAAAAAAAAAAAAAACTGAATGAAAATTTGCCAATGCAAAGCCAACCTAATAACCTAAGCTTGAAAAAAGAAAGAAAGAAAGAAAAAAGATTAATCCATCTACGTACCCACAATAAAACCAACCCAAAAAAATCAAGTTGGGATTGTGGGTGAATGCACACTTTTAATTCTATCTAGTTCACCTCTTAAATATTTCTCCAACAAGCTAGCTAGCTTTGAGCTAGCTAAATTGTCTAATAGTTACAATAATTCATTATACTAAGAGCATTCACAATGAATTTAGCAAAAATCTTCTATAAGATCATTTGTCAATTTTAACTACCTATTGTTTTAAATACACATCTCAAAAAAATCTTAATTTTTTTTAAAAAAAATTCTCAAACTCCCAAGTTCCCAACGCCTTCTGAATTTCCTCCTTCATATCCTTAGAAGTAGATTTATTGAAAAAGAGGGAAATTTTGCTTCTATTCCCTTAACTTGTTGACTTAAAATTCTTTCATAAGTTTCTAAAATATTCAGAACCTTTTGGCAATCATTTCTGTGGAGGCATTTTTTGCTTCAAGGAAACTCATGTATACTCCTAGGCAATTTTTGCTCTTTGTCCCACATTGGAAGGGTTTCCTTCCTCTTAGCACTTTATAAGGCATGAACCAATGACATTAGAGTACCACTAGTTTGTTTCATTGATTTTCCTGAGTCATCATATCTTGTCTTATTTATTTTTCCGCTGCATTATTTTTGACATGATATTGATGTTTGTTTGTTTTAACAAGTTTTATTCATAATAAATCTAATTAACAACTTGGATTTAAAACTCGTTAATTATATCAATTGGGGTCTAAATTTCCCAACACCTCTTATAGAACCATCTCTATCAGCCTTTGAGATAAAGACTAAGGAGACCTTCATTACACAATAAAAAAAAAAATGGTGAGAGTGAGCCACCTTGGTGAATACCCCAGACAAATAAACCAAAACCCTTAGATTCTATATTAACAAGAATGGAGAATGATACAAATTTCACACATAGTATCATAAGATTGATCCACCTCTCACTAAAACTAACTTCCGCATTATCACTTCCAAAAAAGGTTCATTCTACTCTATCATAGGTTTTACTCGTGTAAAGTTTGAGAGCCATAAATCCTGACTTACCCAACTTGTGATTATTCGTTCTATATAGAGTTTTGAAAGCAACAAAGATATTATTATATGAGATCAAATGGTTTTTTGTAAGGCATTGCACTTTGGTGTTTTGTAATAATGGCTGGCAAATAATTGATTTCTTTTATTAAAGAAAAAAAAAAAAAAAAAAAGGGAGATGAGTATTTTGTTGTTTCTGAGCATAGCAATTCGAGGACTAATGGGAAATATTTTCTAATTCTATACTTGTGCTATGACGTAGACTTCATATCAAGAAAAAGTGAATAACAATACAACTGTAATTATTTCTGAAATATAAAAGAAAAAGCAGTTTAGGGCGGTTGAAAGAATTGAGTTTCGAGTTTGGACCCATATAGCTTGAAAGGCTAAGTACAAGTTGACAAAGCCAAATATAAAAGGCAATGAGATCCAAACCCCTGAGAAGAAAAACAAAAAGTGAAAAAAAATCCAAACCCTCTGTTTCTGTTTCCGTTTTTGTTTCTTGCTCCTGCGCCCTTCCAACTGAACTATTTGTCACATACCTTTATGCCGTCAGCCTATCGCCCTTCCAGAGGTCCAAGATTCAATCTTTAATTTGTTACATCATTCATTCTTGATCTTGATTATCATCATTTCGTTTTTCAGTATGTGAATCTGTTTGTATATCATGATTTTGTAGGATAGATAGCTAGGCTATGTGCAATCAAATTAATGGCTTGATTTCTTGTAGCTACTTGGAAAAAAAACACATTTAAATCCATAAGAGCATCGGATTCTTTTTCCACGTCCTTTTTTTTTTTCGTTTTTCTTTTTCTTTTTTAATGCTGCATGGTTCTTACTGAAATTGGATTGCTTACACTGAAGTCTATGTAGGCAAGTTAAATATAATGAATGAAGTTTTCCTTTGGAAATCACCATGAAGTTTTCCCATTAGTAGTTTTTTTTTTTTGAGAAATGCTAAGAAGTGCCCTCAAAGTACTGGTTAATAATTCATTTAAAAAAAAGTTTTTTTGAGGAATAAAAAAAAGTTTTTTTAGAAATAAAAAAAAAGTAATTAATATTTTGACAGTTTTTTTCATTTCCCATGAAAGTAGTATCAAAACTTTTCTAAAATGGATTATTAACGAGTGTCCTAAGGGCACTCGTTGCATAACCCTTTATTATGTTGTTAATGTCACATTGATTACATTTATTATGGCATTTATTTGTAATTATTTTGTAATAAAATTGGTGGTGCATTTATTGTATTGTTTATGTAGCATTAATTACATTTATTATGACATTAATTCATAGGAAAATTCCAAATTTTCAACAAGTTTTAAAGAAATGCTACATTTACAACATTTTTACAATAATTTCACAATCATTTCATCTTACATGGGCCTGGAGGTTCTTCTAGTCCATCCTTTTTTCTGCTCACTAATTGAATTGGGCCCCTCAGTAGCTACTTCAGCCCCTTCTCACACTTAGTTATTTTTCTTCTCCTCGCCTTCCCCTCCTTATTACTTAACTTGGGCTTTGACCAGCCCACAGCAAAACCTCCAGCCAGTCCATCCTCTATTTTAGCTTGTCCCTTTTTCATGGATATCCTCCTCGCCCAAACTTAACGCTACATCCCCGCGTTTTTCCAAAATTGAATTTTCAATATCATCCTTTTTCTCCGCAGGATTTGACTTCGATATCTGAGTATCTCCATATTAGTTTCTAAATTTGATACTGAGTATCTCCACCTCTTTTTCAATCGCAAAAAGTAGCACATTATTACCTGCGTTTGTGACCTCAAAACCCTCCTTCATGCACCATAAAGGACGGAACGTACGCACCACCGCCTCCATACTCAAAGCTCTCCTCGTAAAAATCTTCGCCGCCACCACATAGTCTGCTGTCACCTGCTTCTTAGACAAAGTAATTCTCGTGTCTTTCCTTGCAGAAAGAGATAACCTATCACATCTACGCGTTAATTCCTCCATGCACCACGACTCTGGACTACGCCTTACTACGTTGGAAGTCAGAACCCAACCCTATCAGTAACCAGGTTACTATAGGGACAACTCTTCTTTCTCAGGGAGAAAAATAACCGTGATACTACGAGTCCAAATCTTCTGTCCCACTTTTCCTGCTCCACTCTATACTCCACCAATAAATACTTGTCACGTGTTCATCTAATTAATTAAATACTATCATTATTGACTTATTAATACTACAGTTATTAATTAATAGTAGTATTTAATTAATTAGATGAACACGCGGCAAGTATTTATTGGTGGAGTATAGAGTGAAGCAGAAAAAGTGGGACAGAAGATTTGGACTCTGATACTACAGGCTAGTGTTTAGAGAGTACTGGGCTCCTTGACTCTAGTCTGAGAACCATTTATTTTTCAGTTGTTAGTTTGATTGAGAAAGAAACCTTCATTTATTATCCAAGTATAATATCTTTCTACTTATTTCTATAATATCTGATTAATTTGTAGGATATGAAATATAGATCTTAATATTGTAAAAACAAGTTAGCATATCATTTAATAAATCTTCTATCTTCTACGGTTGCCCAAAACTTTGCCAATTGTAATTTTTTTAATAAAAATTTTAATTAAATGATATAAATTACTTCAAATTTAACTGCTCACTTTTTCATTTCTTTTTTTCATTCTTTTTAACCGTTGATAAGTGAATTTCTTCATTATTGTGCAACACATATGGTCATACAAACAAAGGTTTAGGAGTTCTACAGAAATATTTCTCTAAAACTCCTAAACTAGAAATCTAAAAGCAGTAAACAAGTATACAGCAAATTAAGTGCGCAGGCAAAAAATAAAAAATAAAAACAATCAAAAGAATACCACTGTTTGACAATAAAAGTTCAACTCTCCCATTATTTTTATTTTATTTTAGTGAATTCTAGAAATTGTTTTTCAGGTAAAAAGAAAAGAAAAGAGGGTAGTCGAATGCACAACCTCTTGAATTGAGGGGGAACTAATGGATGACTTGAAAAGGCAAATTAGCACGTCATATATAAGCAAATAAACATGGAGTAGAAATTTAAAAAGTCATGAATATGTACGATCAACAATTCTAGAGTCATAATTTTGTTTACAAAATTTTTTTACAACGAATGAGATGGAGCGTTGTAATTGATAGATAATAAAGTGATATTAATGATAAATCTAAATTAGAATCAATAACAACTTAATAATTAAATAATTGTGAAATTTATTGTGAAAATAGTATATATCTAGCATTATTTTATGTACAAATTTATGTAAGAGCATAAATTTGATTGTGTTGTATGTTTTGTTCTAGGTACATCCACTTTTATACGGTATAGTAATAGTCTCACACGACTTACTGCATATTGGACTGTAAGAATTAAATTCTTCTTTCAATCTCTTTTTATCTTTTGCCTTGTGGTTGGCTCAGAAAATTCCTTTGATTTAATTCATATCAACATCATATCTACAGGCAGATGGCTACCAGAACGCTGGTTGTTTCAATGTATATTGCTCGGCTTTTGTACAAGTGGATCAACACAAATTCCTTGGTATGCCTTTGAATCCAGTTTCGGTCTCTAAGGGTGACCAATATATTGAAGATTTTACGATTGTTCAGGTAATACATCGATCATTTAAAAAAAAAAATAAGTAACAAATTTAATTGCTCCTGTTGTAACAAATATCTAGAAAAGATAAGCATATAATACTTGAAATAAGTACACAATAATATTGTGCCCTTTTTTTTTTCATAAATATTGGATTCTAATATAACTTTAATAAGTGAGATCCATTATATTTTTTAAGAATTAAGAGTATGATATTATAGTACTTCTGAAATATTGTATAATATTTCATATTAATTACTCAATGTTAATAAAGTCTACAACTAATAATGAAGTTCATTATATATATATATATATATATAAAATTCAATTATGCATTGCACCATAAAGGACGGAACGTACGCACCACCGCCTCCATACTCAAAGCTCTCCTCGTAAAAATCTTCGCCGCCACCACATAGTCTGCTGTCACCTGCTTCTTAGACAAAGTAATTCTCGTGTCTTTCCTTGCAGAAAGAGATAACCTATCACATCTACGCGTTAATTCCTCCATGCACCACGACTCTGGACTACGCCTTACTACGTTGGAAGTCAGAACCCAACCCTATCAGTAACCAGGTTACTATAGGGACAACTCTTCTTTCTCAGGGAGAAAAATAACCGTGATACTACGAGTCCAAATCTTCTGTCCCACTTTTCCTGCTCCACTCTATACTCCACCAATAAATACTTGTCACGTGTTCATCTAATTAATTAAATACTATCATTATTGACTTATTAATACTACAGTTATTAATTAATAGTAGTATTTAATTAATTAGATGAACACGCGGCAAGTATTTATTGGTGGAGTATAGAGTGAAGCAGAAAAAGTGGGACAGAAGATTTGGACTCTGATACTACAGGCTAGTGTTTAGAGAGTACTGGGCTCCTTGACTCTAGTCTGAGAACCATTTATTTTTCAGTTGTTAGTTTGATTGAGAAAGAAACCTTCATTTATTATCCAAGTATAATATCTTTCTACTTATTTCTATAATATCTGATTAATTTGTAGGATATGAAATATAGATCTTAATATTGTAAAAACAAGTTAGCATATCATTTAATAAATCTTCTATCTTCTACGGTTGCCCAAAACTTTGCCAATTGTAATTTTTTTAATAAAAATTTTAATTAAATGATATAAATTACTTCAAATTTAACTGCTCACTTTTTCATTTCTTTTTTTCATTCTTTTTAACCGTTGATAAGTGAATTTCTTCATTATTGTGCAACACATATGGTCATACAAACAAAGGTTTAGGAGTTCTACAGAAATATTTCTCTAAAACTCCTAAACTAGAAATCTAAAAGCAGTAAACAAGTATACAGCAAATTAAGTGCGCAGGCAAAAAATAAAAAATAAAAACAATCAAAAGAATACCACTGTTTGACAATAAAAGTTCAACTCTCCCATTATTTTTATTTTATTTTAGTGAATTCTAGAAATTGTTTTTCAGGTAAAAAGAAAAGAAAAGAGGGTAGTCGAATGCACAACCTCTTGAATTGAGGGGGAACTAATGGATGACTTGAAAAGGCAAATTAGCACGTCATATATAAGCAAATAAACATGGAGTAGAAATTTAAAAAGTCATGAATAT
This sequence comes from Quercus suber, assembly GCF_002906115.3. Classification (NCBI taxonomy): domain Eukaryota; kingdom Viridiplantae; phylum Streptophyta; class Magnoliopsida; order Fagales; family Fagaceae; genus Quercus; species Quercus suber. Next base: position 63,910 of record NW_027069695.1, on the reverse strand, counting down.
GTACGATCAACAATTCTAGAGTCATAATTTTGTTTACAAAATTTTTTTACAACGAATGAGATGGAGCGTTGTAATTGATAGATAATAAAGTGATATTAATGATAAATCTAAATTAGAATCAATAACAACTTAATAATTAAATAATTGTGAAATTTATTGTGAAAATAGTATATATCTAGCATTATTTTATGTACAAATTTATGTAAGAGCATAAATTTGATTGTGTTGTATGTTTTGTTCTAGGTACATCCACTTTTATACGGTATAGTAATAGTCTCACACGACTTACTGCATATTGGACTGTAAGAATTAAATTCTTCTTTCAATCTCTTTTTATCTTTTGCCTTGTGGTTGGCTCAGAAAATTCCTTTGATTTAATTCATATCAACATCATATCTACAGGCAGATGGCTACCAGAACGCTGGTTGTTTCAATGTATATTGCTCGGCTTTTGTACAAGTGGATCAACACAAATTCCTTGGTATGCCTTTGAATCCAGTTTCGGTCTCTAAGGGTGACCAATATATTGAAGATTTTACGATTGTTCAGGTAATACATCGATCATTTAAAAAAAAAAATAAGTAACAAATTTAATTGCTCCTGTTGTAACAAATATCTAGAAAAGATAAGCATATAATACTTGAAATAAGTACACAATAATATTGTGCCCTTTTTTTTTTCATAAATATTGGATTCTAATATAACTTTAATAAGTGAGATCCATTATATTTTTTAAGAATTAAGAGTATGATATTATAGTACTTCTGAAATATTGTATAATATTTCATATTAATTACTCAATGTTAATAAAGTCTACAACTAATAATGAAGTTCATTATATATATATATATATATAAAATTCAATTATGCATTCAAAATAGAGATATTGCGAAAGGTGTTTATCAAATATGCATTTGTGTGGGGATCTAGCTGGGCCGGTATTTGCAAGTGAAAATTATTTTTCCTCATAATTATTAAATTTGAATATTAGGGATAGAAAAATGGTATTGAGCTAGTTTGATTGTTATTGAGAATATTCAATGCTTTTGGTCAGCAATGCACAATAAAAAGAAAATTTTCAATTATTTGATTAGTTATATAGTCCATAGTTTTCCAATTTTTGATTTTCTGTACCAAGTGGAAACCTCAAAAATTATGTTTATTTAACAAAAATGATATCTTTGTTTTCGGCAGGAGCAATCAACTGGTAATTGGTGGTTATTACTTCTTAATCATACGAAAGTGGGTTATTGGCCAAAGGAGATATTCACTCATTTAGCTACTGGTGCATCTTCTGCTCCAGGTGGAGGACTTGTTGTTTTCTTTGCCCCCTTATACGGTTTGGGGGGTTTTGTTGTTTCTTGATAATTCTGATGATGTTAATTCCTCCTGCCTTGTTCAAAAAAAGTTGATTGGTCAAATAATAAAAACAACCTATTAGACATTATCAATTTTATAGCAAAAAGTTCGTTTTTCATACGTCTTGAAATCCCTTTCGATATATCTCCCAGCAAAAATTTCAAAATAATAATATTTTTTAAATTGACATTGTTTTCGAAACTTTTTGAGAATTTAGATTTTTTGTCAATTGTATGTAAGAAACATGATTTTAAATAGTGTTTTCAAAACAATATTTCGCTTAAAATGTGATTTAAATATTAAAATCGTATTTTAGAAACACGGTTTTAAGTGCCTAAATCATGTTCCCAATACAACCCACCCCCCCCCCCCCTCCCCCTCTCTTTTTCTCTCCTTTCCCTTTCTGTCTTTTCTTATTTTCCATTTAATGGGTGGTGGGGTTTTATGCCTGATTAAGAATCCAAAGTTTTAGAGAAAATCAGAAGACCAAAATCTACTTTGCAAGTTGAAATGTTTCTATCATGCATCATCCTATGATATATTGATGTCGGTCATTGTTTAAAGTTTTGGTATGGGATATTTAGTCATGTGTTCAAACCTTGAGAAACGTCTACGGTCCTCTTATTGCCTAGGCCCCTCAAAAACACTTATTTTTTGTCAAACAGATATATGAATTATTATGATCAAAACCAAGATTGTCACAGCTGGGGCTTCATATACAGTAAAAGGGATGCAATTATATATAATTTAAAAGTTCATGGGTGCTTGGTTAAACTTTTATGGCCAAAGTTCATGCTGGCTTATATTCTCCTCCTAGCATTAGTAGTCCAGTACCAATGGGATATGGTGTTATGCCCACAAGCTACAAGGCCTTCAACCAAGCACGTTTTTTTGCACACATTCATATTGTGGATCACTTTGCCCATGATAAAAATCAATGTTACAACTTGGTGTATTTTGATGATCTAGGCCCAGATGTTGGGCAAGCCTTCATCATGGGAGGACCTGGTGGATATAAATGTCCTGATTCAATTTAGATTGAGTTCAATAGTTAAATAAAGATTTTATTCCTTCAAATTCCAAATTAATTTGATATCAATTATTAGCTTTTCACCATTTTGTCATTTTTTTTTAATCTTATTTCTGGAATTAATTTATTTTGTTCATTATGCATTATCCAAATGATTAGATTTAAAATGACAACTAGTAAATTAAATTGCCATTCATACAAAATTAGTAAATTACCCTAAAGTTTGCAGTAATTTTGATATAAGCCTTTAAGTTTCAAAATTTTGAATAGCTCCTTGAACGTCAAGTATTGTTTGGATTTACTTCCGTCATTGCGTTGTGCCTTGCTTTCTATTAGCAGCCAAATTGGCTCCCTCAATGACACTTTCTATGTTTGTATTTGTTTTGAGTTTACACCCTTTATCTTTGTATTTATTTTTATTTTGCACCCTTTATGCTTGAGCTTATTTTGATTGTGCATGCTCTATGTTTGGGGCTACCACTCACATAGGAGACCTTTAGAGAATTTATTGAAGGAAAATGCTAATGAGTGCCTTTAAGGCATTGGTTAACAATTCATTTTAGGAAAATTTTGACATCATTTTTATGAGAAAAGAAAAAAACTGTCAGAACATTAATTGTTTTTTTTTTTCCTATAAAACTTTTTTTAATTGGATTATTAACCAATATCTTAAGAACACTCGTTAGCATGACCCTTTATTGAATTCTTATAGTCAGAAGTTTAGCTCATGCAAAAAGTATGGATGTGGTTGGTGAGGTAAGCGAAGCTTGATTAATGTATGGATTGGTGACAAGGTTTTATAATGGGTTTAGGTATTACAACAATCTGGTTTTGTATTGATTTTGGGTTATATGTTGACTAAACTAGATTTGTTGTGCCATATTAGAGTAAGTTGACCCATAAAAAACCAGCTAAATTTAACTGATTTGACCAATCAATATTAGATGATGTCAAATTGTTTTTTCTATGGTGGAGGCAATTACGCCAAAATTTTGGCCAAATACAACAAATCTGTCCTATGTTTTTTGGTGTTTGAGCCCAGCAGATAGGCTTGCTCATGTACTCATAAAAATCTATCTCTTGAGTCCATGAGTAAGCTCAAAATAGACCCACTATTTACTCTTTATGCCACCCTCCTCCAAATTTCCCATTAATATTAAAAAGGCTTGGGCAGTTCCAAAAATTGAAATAAAGTACAATAAAATTAGTAGGCCCAAGAAAATTGGGCTTGCTTTGTGTGGGACTCAAGAAAATATAGGTATCAACAAGTGAGAAGTGTTTTTAAGCCTTCGATCTTCTAAACAAGTGTTTTCAATTCTTCAATGTGATGGATTAGGGGTGTTGTCATGCCCCAAACTCCAAAGAGTCTAACGCATGAGAAAGTCATCTCAAAAGTATTTGTATATCTTTCTTTTTTGACAATTCAATCTAAATAAATCGTATCAAGTACCAACATCAAGAATTATCATAATAATTTCATTAAATATACTTCCAAAAAAGGAGTTAGAACTCTAAAAAATAATTACAAGGACCATTGGTCACAAAAGAATGGAGGTTTGAATAAATAATTACATATCATCAACTTGTCCCATCAGTGGGGATAAAGTCATAACCATTATAATATACAAAAGAATGAGTCAAGTCTACTTTATAATGTACATCATCTAATATCTCCATCACAAAAGTTTAGCCTCTATCAATAGTTAGTCTAACTACTATTAGTCGCCAAAAAACTGTCTCAAAATGATCCTTGCCTACTTTGAAAAATTTGTAGAATAATGGGATGAGACAAAACCTAATAAGTAGCATAATTAATGGAGGTGAGAGAAATGCAAGTTTCATCTTCAATAATAAAAATATGACAAGAATGATTAAATAATGAATCACAAAGTTTCTCAAAGTAAATACCTTGAAACTATATACTATAATCTGTGAGCATTACCAATATACTTTCAAAACCATAAAATCTAACATACGGTAATTTATCACAAATATACCACACTATTAAGGTTTTTCTCTCCCTCCATGGGCAATAGGGAGAGCACGTCAAATATGATATATTTTGCATGTGGTCTTTTGGCCCCATGGGCAGCAGCCTCACTCACACACAATCAAGGAACATCTTCCCCCCCCCTCCCCCCCCCCCCCCATGAGTAGTAGGGAAGAACAAATCATCCAAAGTAAAAGGGCACTGACCTGGATCTGATTCCGTTGTCACAAAGACTACAAAAACCAAATCAGGTAATCACCGGAAAATCACACATGGCATAGGGTTAAATCCACATAAAGCTCACAGGATATATTTCCTTTCAAATACATAGTTTATATTCAGGTAATATCAGAAAAACCTTAAATAATCTAAATTCCACAAAGTTTGTAAAGTTTTCAACTTCATTCTTGTCAAAAGGATTTCCTATCAATTTCACAAATAACAAGACAAGATAAGCATCTTTAAATTTTCTAATATACCATAAAATTCATGATTTCCTTATCAAAGATTAAATAAAAGATGCTCATTTTTCCATGTCAACAATTCATGCATTTCCCCAAATGCAATACCAAATATGATGCACTTTTCATATATAATAATATATATTAGGGTTACAACACAACACTTTTAAGAAAACATATATCCACATATAATTTTTCAAAATGTGTTTGACCCAAAAACAATGTTTATGCAACATGGTTATTTTCCAAAAATTCCATTAAAAAGCTACTTACCTCGCAACCCGTAAAAGCCTAATTCTCCAGGCTCCAAGGAGATTAGCTAGAACCTAAACAATATCAAGCAAACCTATCACAATAAGCAAAAAGCTTGAAATTGTATCTAGCTACAATTAGGAATTGCCAAATAAGCACTTAATTAGGAAAGCCTAGTATTTAACCTCATCAATAATATATTCCACTTCCAAAGTTTCTCAACAATTTAATTTACAAGGCATAGACTCCAATTTATAAAGTTAACCTATTCAATATCATCTCCAACATTATGACTAGCTTCCACGATATTTACACTACATCATCAAGAGACCCATGAAAGCAATATCAAAATATCCTCCAAGATAAGAAATTTAGAACTTCAACTAACTCCAAATAAACCTAATAGCAATGGAAAAATTAGATTTACCAACTATCACATGTTATAACTCAAAACTCCTAAATTTCCACCATAAATAAACCTTAGATAGTCATCATTAGCACAAACCATAAACTCACTCATCAAATAATTCCACCAATACAAAACCTATATATATAAACACATAAATATCACTTCCAATGCTCATAAATCACATGGGTATCATTATTATATCTTAGATAAAAATAATCTCAAGAAAAAGTGTAAAACCCACCAAAAACATTAGAAACATTTACCTCAAAAAAGATGTGAAAGTTCTTATAGGTTCTTAAGGATTTTTCGGTGATCTTGCAGGAAAAATGATGGTGGAAGTGGTGGTATGGAGGTACCAGTGAGAGAGGATGAGAGAGTGATAGAGAGGAGTGTATGAGAGAATTAAAAAAGAAAAAAGAAAAAAAAAGAAAAGAAAAGGAAATGAGTGAGCCGGCCAAAGGGAGGAGATAAGATAGTGTGAAATGTGTGGTGGGAAAGGGTGGGGTAGGTGGGAGGCACGGGTGTCCTAAAAAAAACTTCTTTTTGACTGGGACGTTACAGGTGTTCATGGGTTGAGTAGGTTCGGGTTTAGCGGTGGAAGGTTTAGGTCCTGTCGGTTAATTAGGCCGAGTGGGTTAGGTCTATAGTTTTGTTGGACACCCCTATGATGGACTATAGTGTCTTCAAATCTTCTATGTAATGGACATTCATATGGTATATTTTGCTAAGACACATATGATGTTACTACCATACTAACACATGGCATAACTTCCAACTTTGTGTCATCATTTTTAAAAGGACAAAACTTAAGTACACTTCTTTAAATGTTGTTTCTTAAGTTCTCCTTTTAAGATTCAGCCATATGACTACTTAACTAAAACATACACTTCCATCCAACGAAAAAAAAATCTACATGGTAGAATCTTCAAAAGGGAACCTAAAGAATAGCATCTAAGTACTATATCTAAGTCTCACTCTTTTTAAAATTACAAGTGGCTTTATGTCAAATATATGCTTTAATTAATATAATTATAGGATATATATATATATATATATCCTATTATTCATTGCACAATTACACACTAACCTAACCATATCTATCAGACCAAATAGGGAGTGGCTTAAATTACATTTGATAAGGAGTGGTTTAAATTACATATTTTTCTATGTAAATTGTAATATTCAAGAAGGACATTATTTGCTTTTTTAGCAGTTATAAGAGAAACAAAATCTTAAAAAATTTCGTAGCTACCATACTTAATTTTTTTTGGGTAAGTATCCCACGTACATGGACAAATGATACAATCACTACAAATTTATTAAAAACTAAACCTAAAACCCTTATGTGTCAGTTAAATATTGTATGTTATAATTTAATTTGATTTGGTAAGGCACTATATTTCTATCACAACATCTCTACACACTAACTGAACTTGGTACTTAATAATGAGAAAATAAAGTTGTAGAAAATGAAAATGCAATGGAAAATATATATAGGTTTTTTTTAATATGTACCCTCTATGCTTGGAGAGGAAGAAAACAACAGATTCAAGCTAGTCGAATATTCTACTCTTTTTTCTTTTTTCTTTTTAATGATTAAAATGGGAAAAAGAGATATGGTAGGAGAGGCTTCTATCATAGCAAGAGAGAGAAGGCTTCTAATTGTAAATTCCCCTTCCTTGTGTCATTTTTCTTATTGGGTAATTAAGGTGATGCCTTCCCATTGAAATATGACAAGGTAGTGTTTTGGCAAAATAGGAAAATATGTATATGAAGCTTCTATGCATAGGCGTGCTTGTATTTGTATTGCATGTAGTGCTGCTGCTTTGAAAGATGGTACTCTGTTTTGATATGGTCAAAACCTATTGCATGCATTTATGATATATCTATCTAAAATTTATTGTTGCAACTGTAGTGGCCTCCTTATTATTTTGTCATATCTAGGATAAGTGGTTACGACGGATTGGCCCATCTTTTTTTTCCAATTTGACACCTCTTGCACAAATACAAAATATAAATATAAATCAAAATTTAATTTATTATACTATTGATGTGGCACCAATTATATTCATTATGACATTAATTAATTTGTAAGTATATATTTTTTTAGAAATAATTACAACATGATGCTAATTTCGCAGTTCGAACCCTTTCTCCCCTAAACCTCCAAGCATTTTGTGTATAGAGAGGTGTCAATTCAGCTACAAGGCTGTCTTTGGCAATTTGTAAGTATCTTGTAATTAGAATTGGTAGTGCAAATTTATTTATTATATTGTTGATGTAGCACCATTTAAATTAATTTGACATTAATTTGTAGAAGCAATTACGCTCATGGGTTCTCAAGTCTTGATCAATAAACTTAGGATACTTGTTGTTGTTGTCCATAGTGTTGGCCTAACAAACTTAGGATGCTTGTTGCTGTCCATAGTGCTGGCTTGCAATCTCCGTTGTTAAGGAAAAAGACTTAGGGTATGTTTGGATATCATTTCTTTTACTGAAAATTGAAAACATTGTAACAAAATAATTTTTAAATGTGTGAATAGTGTAACGACCCCACCCCACCTGTGTAGATATTGTCTACTTTGGGGCCTTATACCCCTCACTATTTTGTTCTCTCCCAAAGCACACAGTAATAGGAAAAAAGGCATCTACACATTGAAGGGAGGTCATTCCTTATAAACACATTCTCATGTGCTTCCCTAGGCAATGTGGGATTCCATGGACTGCAAGACCCCCCTTTTTGGGTCATTACAATCCATCCCCCTTACGAGCACACGTGTCCTCGCGTGTGGGACCCACATTTTCGATTAAGGCATGGCTCTGATACCATCTATAACGACCTTGCCTTAACTGTGTAGATATTGTCCACTTTAGGGTCTCATACCCCTCACGGTTTTGTTCTCCCCCAAAGCACACAGCAATGGGGGAAAATGTCTCTATATATTGAAGGGAGGTAATTCCTTATAAACACATTCTCATGTGCTTCCCTAAGCGATGTGGGATTGCATAGAATGTAAGACCCTCCCTTTTTGGGTGACTACAAATAGTGCCGTGTGACCTATTTTTAATGAAATTTTGTTGAAAAAAGAGGTTTGTGAGTCTCGTGAACAGTGCACGAGACCCACTGGAAAGCACTGAAACGTGCTTCTCAATGAAAAAAAAGCGTGAAACACAGACGCACTGTGTTTCAGCAATATTCAAATGGATACTTATTGTGCTCCCTGTTATTAACCCAATTTTCCTTATCTCAACTCATTTTTCCTTTACATTGAGTTCCTCCACCTCCTTACTCCATTCTTGCTACAAGGAATGCTTCTCAAAATATAAATCCTCTATACTACATTTTGTGTTTCACTTTATATTTTACCAATCACAACTTGTCATGTGTTTGTTTTGTTTCATTTTAAACTTTGGCTATTATATAAAGAAGGGAAATGCTAACAGATACTCTAAGGGTAGTGGTTAACAATTCATATAAAGAAAGTTTTTATAGGAAAAAAAAAAATTAATATTTTGACAGTTTTTTTTTTATTTTCCATAAAAGTAGTGTTAAAACTTTCCTAAAATGGATTATTAACTATTGTCTTAAAAGCACTCGTTAGCATAACTCTATAAAGAAAATTAAACAAATACATGGTATAGAGGATTTGTATCCTGCTTCCCAACGTGTTCATATGTTACGTCGTCTTGACATCCATTATTTCTTGGCCATCGTTGCTGTCGTAGACACCAGACGTTCATTGTTATCCATACGTATGCCAAAGTCACCTTTTCCTTGCTCACAACCTTACACCATAATTAAATTATTCATTCCCAACTATCACCGGTCATCATGCATAACCATCTATTACAAAACTCAGGTAGCTTCTCAAATTAAGTCTGAAGACCGATAAAAGTTAGAGAAGCTAGGCAAGGTCACGCAGCAAAAATGCAAACACACATTAATTTAGCAGCCCATGCATGCATGCTTGCATGCAAAGTTAGGGAGATACGCTTTGGTAGGAATGGGAAGAGATATCTCAAGACCGATAAAACTTAGAGAAGTTAACCACATTTCTTTAAATACTGTTGAAATTCAATCACACAAACAATGAACAAAATGTGTTTGGAGGGAAAGAAAGTTCTCTCCGTGTGTAATTGTAACAGAAAAGGAAACTGATCTTATATAACAGAATTCCTAACAACTTGTCCATGTGGCTGTACACTACTTAGTTAAACTAATTATATAGTTACAAGATAAAAAGTTACACAGGAGTAGACGCTATAAATTAAAAATCTCTCGAAAAATAAAAACAAGAAGTCCTCAATAAATAAACGACTTGTAGCTTAAGAAACTTTCATCTGTATACGACCTATAGTTTATGCAAACCAATCTCAATTGGACTTGACCTATATACGTCATCTTTGACAAATACTGAATTATCTAGCTGTTTGACAAGTTGCTTTTCTTTCTCGAAATGTTTTAACGTTTATCTCTCACTATTGTATAAATATATAAATCCATGCATGCATCCTGGTCAAATTAACTAGCCAAATTAATAAACCACAGTCCACTGGGGCGTTGCAACTTATATATGAAATCGCCTTCCAAAATTTTGATCTGTCATCAGAGGAAATTGATGTCCATAGTACAGACTTCAGCCCAAATCATTGACATCTCACGGATTGAAGGGCGTGTTATATATTATTGCTGACAAGCAACTAATTTTGACACTTGAAAGCATATAAATCGAAAGAAGTTGTAAATGTTTTCTTCAATTTCATTGTAAATACCAAGCAAAAAACCTTTGGTATATGATTTTTTTTTTTTTTTTTGCTGAAATGAAGTAATTCATTAACAGTGTGTTTGTATAAAGAATTTTAAGGCGGGATTTGGTCACAATATGGGATTTCAAATTACGGTATAAAAAAATTCTTGTTTGGGTTTCCAAATCCCACCTAAAACTAAAATACCTCACCAGAGATAATCCCGTAGACCACACACAGTGGCCGAAAAGCCTTACAACCAAAACCAAACAACCCTGGCTCACGGCTAGATTCATGATCAATAACATCAACAAAGAATAAAAAATCGACCCGGAATCGCATTATTTATGGTGACTAGCTAGATTCATCCCAATAATCAAGATATTCAAGAAATCATTGTAAAGCACATGCATATATACACGATAAAGAAAAACTTCATTCATTGAGATTTCCAAGTGTAATCAATCCAGTTTCAGTAAGAACTCAACAGCATCAAACATGCTTACAGAAACAGTTGAATCAGAAACAATTTCTCATAAAGAAGTGGAAAAAGAATCCGATGCTCTTATGGATTTAAATGTAGTTACAAGAAATCAAGCCATTAATAGGTTGTACCTATCTAGCTATCTATCTATCCTACAAATCATGATATACAAACAGAATTCACATACTGAAAAACGAAATGATGATAAGCAAGATGAGGAAAGATGGAACAAAGATTGAATCTTGGAAGGGCAACATATAGGCTGACGGCAAAGAGGGTATGTTGTCAATTGTCATGTACATTTGGTTGCATTTCCAGTTCCGGCCCTACTCGTGGTTTCTTAGGATAGCAATTAAAAATCCAGCAGAAGAAAACGACGGCAGCAACGACAGCAACGACACCGAAACAGACTAGCATAACCACTACTAGGACCCTTACTACAAATGGGGTCGAGTGCGAGGGAGAGGGTATTGGGGAGGGAATCATGGTGAAAGCGCAGGAGCAAGAAACAGAAACAGAAACAGAAACAGAGACAGAGGGGGGGTTTAGATTTCTTTCGCTTTTTGTTTTTCTTCTCAGGGGTTTGGACCTTAATGCCTTTTATATTTGGTTTTGTCAACTTATTGTACTTAGCCTTTCAAACTATGGGTCCAGCCTCGAAACTCAGTTCTTTCAACCGCCAAACTGCTTTTTCTTTTATATTTCAGAAATAATCACAGTTGTATTGTTTTTCACTTATTCTTGATAGGAATTCCATGTCATAGCACAAGTATAGAATTAGAAAATATTCACATTAGCTATGAAGCACGGATGCGGCTGGGAGAGTGCCGCACCGGAGTCCAACGTGGCCCGACATGGGGTGCGGCATTGGATGCAGCTGCCCGTGCATCAATGCCGCGTTTGAGCTTCTTCTTCTTTTTCTTTTTCTTTTTTTCATAGATTCGTGCCGACTCGGCTTGATTCGTGTCGAACCGGGCAGATTCGGCCAGAATCGTGCCATATCGGCTGAATCGAGTCATATCAGCCGATGACCGAAACGACTAAAACGGATTGAAACAGGCCGAAATCGACCTTGAATCATGTCGAATTAGCCGAAATCAGCTTTGAATGAGGCTCAAACATCCTAAATCTATCCTTCCTCAATTTTATTCTGAATATTTGTTGCTTCATTTGTGTTTTCTTTTTTGTTTTGTGTTTTCTTTTGTGTTTCTTGCCTTCTTCTTTCTTTGTTTTGTGAATCAAGGCATAGTAATGTATTTCTTAAGAATATTTTAATAGTAAAAATATATAGAAAATATAATAAAAATATTTTTAATAATTTTTTAATCGTCGCACCTCGTCACACTCGCACCCGCACCCAAATCCAGAAATGCACCCGTGCTTTATAGCACATTAGTCCTCGAATTGCTGTGCTAAGAAACAACAAAATACTCTTTCTTTAAATTTTTTTTTTTAAGATTAAAAAAAAAAAACAATATGTTTGCCAGCAATTATTACAAAACACCAAAGTTCCTTTAAAAAAAAAACCATTTAATCTTGTATAATAATATTTTTACTACTTTTGAAATTCTACATAGCATGAATAACCACAAATTAAGTAAGTCAAGATTTATGACTCTCAAACTTTACATGAGTAAAACTTATGATAGAACTGAGTGAACTTTTTTGGAAGTGATAATCCAGAAATTAGTTTTAATGAAATGTGGATCAATCTTATGATGCTATGTGTGAAATTTGTATCATACTCCATTCTTGTTAATGGGGAACCTAAAGGCTTTGATTTATTCGTTTAGGGGCATTCATTGAGGTGAACCACTCTCACCCTTTCTTTTTTTTGTTGTGTAATGAAAGTCTCCCTAGTCTTATCTCATGGGCTGATAGAAATGGTTCTATAAGGGGGGTTTTTCTTTGAGCAAGAGGAGTCTCATATTAACACATCTGCACAGTCTTTTCTTTTGCATGGCTAATAGAAATGATTGCCAAAGTGTGTTGAATATTTTGGAAACTTATGAAAGAATTTTAAAACAACAAGTTAATAGAATAGAAGCAAAACTTTCCTCTTTTTCAATAAATCAACTTTTGAGGATATGAAAGAGGAAATTCGGAGGTGTTGGGAGTCATAGAGGTTTTTGAGATATATATTTAAAATATAGGTAGCTAAAATTGACAAATGACCTTTTAGAATTTTTTTTGTTAAGCTCATTGTGAATGCTCTTAGTCTAATGAATTACTTATTAGGTCAGGTTTGGATTGGAAAATTTTTCATTCAACCTTTTTTTTTTTTTTTTTTTTATAAGAAAATTTTTTCATTCAACTAATACAATCCAACCCATGGTATTAATAATTTNTCATTTTCCCCTTTTGATTCTATGGAACAAGATATTAGTGCTGTAATCCTTCTTTTTTTTTTTTTTTTTTTTGGGTTAATTATTTAAGTAATCCTTTTGTAACCTCCTTTATTCTTTTGATAGAATATAGTTTGCATTGAGTATTGTGGGTATGCATTCTTTTCTTTACTACTTGCTCTTTTCTAAATTCATGAATTTGTTGTTGTTGGTGGAAGGGGAAGGTGTGGATTGAGGAGGATCATAATTTTTTATTTAAGTGTTGCTACAATGGTTAATAATATTCTTAGTTGTGCAATGCACAAGGTAACTTTTCTAAATGGTCTATTGTGTACTACGTTTGTATTGTAATGAACTGTAACTCTGGTAAATGGACAATTCTAATATCTAGAGTAAATGCTATGATGTAGGTGCAGACATTCTACTTGACTAATACTAATGTAAGGTAGATATATTCTTCATTTAATTTGTGTATGGAGTTTAGATAAAATTTCACGAAAATGGAAGACCCCTCGTACTCCCTAACTTTAAACATGTACTTGAATTGATGTTTATGTCAACTCCAATCTCCTATTTGCTTGACCATTAAAATGATGCAAACCTTTTTCCCAATGATAGATTGATTGTTGTTTTTAGTATTGATAAACGGGATTTATATACCTTTTTCATGGCTTTATGACACTTTTGGTATGGAGGGGGTTATGTTTGACTTTTTTTTTTTTTGGGTTTTGGAGAAGAATTTTCCAATTTAAGATTAAGAACACTTGTTTGAACAAACTCTGACTCATGCATTCTTCTACTTTTGTCAACACCTTAAATAGCTTTGAACCCTGCCATTAACCCCTACATTTAGGAGGATATGAGGAAATTTTGATTTAGAGTTGTTAAATAGAGGGTTATGGGTTTATATTAAGAATTAAAAGGTGGGTAGATGAGTTATTTGATGATTATTTGATTGAAGAAAGTATGTAGAGTTTTAAGGTGTTGATGAGTAAAAGAAAGGATTGATTAGGGGTTGTAAGAAATAAGGAAATGGAGATGATTTTGTGGTATGTAGGGGCTGCATGAATAGTATTAGAAGAAAAGAAGTGCTTAAATTTACCATCCTGCACCCTTGTTGTGGATAGCTTTCTCAACATCATGTCATGATTGAGAATGGCACTTACACTCTCGACTACCAAAATAATCTGCAGACAACCCAGAATATCCATTATTAGAGAAAGATGAACTAAAGTATTCCATAGTTAACTTTTTAAATATTAGGATTAATTTATTCAAATTTCATATCCTAAGCAGGTTTTCATATACTCAACAGGAGTAGCACGTTTTACTTGTGTATGCAAATATTTTTTTTTTTAATGAAATCTGTATTCAAATTTTTTTATTTCTTTCTTTTGATCAACAATCCTCAAATTTTAAAATTAAAGCAGATAAGAGCAAAACAAGGTTGACGTGCACCATTCATCAATTTACATTCTTAGCATTCATCAAATCCTCAAAGAAGGATTTAAAATACACCCATAATGAATTGGGACATAGTGATCACCCACTTTGATGCCTAGCCCTTTAGCATCTCCATTCCATGATTAATAAGAGATTGTTTTTGTGAAGGTGGCTATTTTTGTGAAGTTCAATGACAAGTCTTTTGGTATCAAATATGCATTTGAATTCGGGCTCTTGTTATGTTGTTTTTCTTCCTTATGTTTATGACATGAATCAGAAGTATTAATTTATTATTTATTATGAAAAAAATCTTAATGGAGATTGTCGATATGTATTTCCCAATTGATATTTGTGTCAATAACTTTGTTCACAACCACAAAGATGGCAATGTATGGTGCTGTATACATGCTTAACTAAAATAATCTTATCACATGTGATTGCCCTCATGAACAATTTGCGAGCTTGAATCTCTTTGCCTTTAGCCCCCACCAGAATAAGGCTTAATTTCTGCAATTTGTCCAGGTTGCCAGAAATTTGATTTATTGGTGGTAAGCAATAATAAATAAGACTAATTTTTATTATTTCATCATATCACAGAAGGCTTTATATTCTTTGCACCATAGTTGACTGATCTTATGCCCTTTTTTTTTTTTTTTTTTTTTTTATATCGTTTTAACTGCTTGAATTAGTTAGAGTTTCTTGAAAATCATGGAATTATTGAAATATATGATTTTTTCATGATATAAGATGGTTGGTTTGAGTGCGACTACTTGCACTTGAAAAAATTCTCTGGGCCAGCGATTTACCCCACTATGGTCTACCTGTTGTGAACAATGATTAGTCTCTAATTGGAAAGTTTGAGAATACACTGTGCAAAAAAAAAAGGGGGGGGGGCTGGGTTTAGCGAGATTGCAGATAAGTCGGTCTAGTGATATAGGCAATTTGGTTTGATTGAATACTCATTACTTTTGTATACAGTAGAAGTCGAAGTCAAAATTGACTAATTCTATGATTTTTCAATGCCATTATTATTTTAGCTCGTTTTAAAAGCATTAAGTTATAAATTCATGAGTTATTTGATTAACTTAATCTTTCATGATATACAGTAAACATCATGGCTAAATTTTTTTTTCTTTACAATATATGCTAATAAGGAATAAAAGTAAAATCTTAAAAAAATTACATTTTAAACCATATAATTTTAGATAAAATAAATTTACCCTATAGTTATTATTTTATTTAAGAAACAAATCATATAATTTATAAAGTAACAAAATAAATTTGAAATTAAAAAAAAAAAGTAACAAATTAAATCATTAGCTTATAATAAATCCAAACATAATTTTGCTAAATTTAAATAAATGGGAAAATTAAATTCTCCTCTCTTTAGGTATGGAGGAATGACGAAAAAATATTTTGTATCAAATGATACTACTCATCCGTATTAAAGTCCAATAAATGAGAGACAAGTGTGTAAAAATAATTACCTACTAACACATGTTTTTCATTTGTTAGTAGGGTAGTTATTTTTTGTTGTCATGTCTCACACTTATTAGGTTTTGATACTGTTAGCATGATATCATTTAATTTGATGCCAAATACCTTTTTGAGGAATGTCACTCATTCTTAAAACATGTTACTTAAGCAATTTTTTTAGTCCTTTTAGTTGCACTTTGCCAATTGATATTATTTAAGTTTGCAGATTCATGAATTTTTTTTTTTTTTAATTGGACCTCTCATTAACTCTTTGCATCAAAAAATTTATGAGATAAACATGAAAAGTAATTTTGGGTTTAATAAAACTTTTAAGGATAAATAATAATTTTGGAAATTTGCACTTAACCAAAGGACAAATTAGGATACAACATTTATAATTTTAATTTTAAAAAGTTTGGTCAAATGAATGTTAAGGGAGAAAAGTGTTTTTTCCCCTTCTAGTTTGGAGGGATTATCATTTTCTCAAAGAATAAAATTTAGTTACAAAATTGTTTGTAACTTAAAGTTACAACCTTACTCAATATCTTTTTATTAGAGGTGAATTTTGACAAATCCACCATTGGATTACATCTTCTTCTTATATCCTCCATACTTGCAAAATTTCTAGAAAATTAAAGATTAATAGCTATGTCATCAATAAATTGTTTAAATTGCAAGTTTTTGTAGTTTAAAATTATGCATAAAATATAAGTTTATAGATGATATAGTAAATGATATCCGATTGACACAAAATTTGACATATGTTAAGGCTACAACCAATTTTGTAACTAACCTTTGTCATTTCTCAAATCTTAAAAAATGGGATAGTAATTTACCCTAAATAAATTATGTTTAATTTTTTTTTTTCTTTATGAATCCTCATGATTTAACTTGTTATTTTTGAAAGAATAGGGTTTAGTTTGTTACCCTTTTTAAAAACTCACATTTACTTTGCTACTTTTGAATTAATATGTTAGAAATTTAAAGATATAATGTTCTCCACAAAAAAAAAAAAAAAAAAAAAAATTATTGTGGATTCTAGTTTACTCGTTAGCTCAACTGGTAAAATTTTTGATCTTTGAATAAATGATCTGAGATTCAATCTCCGCTTATACAAAAAACTGATACACATTGAAACTCTCCCAAATATATATTGTGGGGCCTATGGGCCTGATAGCCTCGGCCCATCATGAAACAGGCCCAAGGCCCAGGCCGAGGAGCATAGGCTATTTGTGGTTAGGGTAGGGGAAAGTCTCTTTTCCCAATCCACGCCGAGGACCACCTTATCCTCGGCCTGACAAAGGTGATTTTGGGGAAAGACAAACCCCAAAATAAGCTATCGCTCTCACATTTAATGCACTCAACTAACCCCCCCTGGCCGCATTAATGGGGAGGTAACCCCTTGGCAGGATAACGTTGATCAGAATGAACCACTTGAGTACCGATAAGGCCTCTGATGGGACGGACGACCAGAAAAAAGGCAAATAGGTGATCAACAGATGGAAGGAGGAGATAGGAAGATGAAAACTATAAAAGAAAAGCTAGTAAAGTAAGGAAGAGGGGGGGGGGGAAGAAAAAAGAAAAAAGTGAGAGAACAATCAGGCCTCATCGGCCACAGGCCGAGGAGCATTCCCCTATTTCTAAAGAAACCTTTAGCATTATTTATAAGAAAAGTTCATGCATGGTGATCGACCGCCAGCACCTAAACCTCTCAACCCGCTCTCTATAAATTTATTGTTTGGGCTTATTGGGCTGAAAACCCATCACTCAGGGTCAATCCAAATTGAGTCCCTACAATTGGCACCGTTTGTGGGGAGGATTAGGGTGTTGGTCGGCGCACCAGGCAAAGTGTTCTAAGTTCTAAGTTCTAAGTATTCGTTTTACAGTAGGTTAAAAAAAAAATATGTAGAAGGTCCAAAAAAAAAAAAAGAAAAAAGAAAAGAGCGAAAGATCTCGATATTATTATTATTTCATGAAAAGAAAGGTTACAGATTACAATCAAAGGCTCAGGTAGGCCTGTTTTACAAGCAAATTTACAAGCTAATACCACCAGCTTTTTCTACAATCAGAGGCCCAGGTGGAGCCGCCCTAAGGGAGAGCTAGCCGGAGGGAAGTGTCAACTCGTGCTTTTATTTGGCACCAAGAGAATGGGAGAGCTTGACACACGGTGGAGGAGGTGAAGGACAATCATGCTCCCAGGCCCCCAACCACTCCGTCCTCGGCTAGGCGGAGCTGGAACAAAGAGAGGAACAGATGCAGGGGCTCCGGGATACCCTCCCCCGTGATGTTCCCTCGATTCTCTCTGGCCCTAACGAGTGTTGGCCGTTGGGGACGGCAACACTCGAGCACCGCCCATGAGGTGGATTCGCACGTCTTCCTCGTCGGGGGTGTGCTCCGGGGAAGGACGTTAGGTTCTCTAACAACACCCCTCTGGGACACCTTGAAGGGCGCCATCAGGGTTACGCCTAGATTCTGCCGCACCGAAAGCCCAGTGGGGGCTGTGGCCATACCAGTTTATGTCAATCTCGGTAACAATTCCGACGGGGTTATTGAAAGGGCATGGGAGGTTGGAAGGATATGTTTTGTTCTGTTTGTGCTGAGTGGTCCATGGGTTGTGAAGAAACCATCTCCTCAATTTATATAGGGGGTGGAGGTTGGTGAGAATTAATTCATGCAGAGTTCGAAAAGAGTATTATCAGCAGAGTCAGTAATGAAGTCGCCAATTTCCAAGGAGGCCACGGACGGTTGGACCCGTGTCAATTTACGAGGACATTAACGAAGGCGCGTTTCGCGCACCGGAGCGTCAAGCACGGAACACGAACAGACAAAGGGCGTTTCATAAATGAAAAGATGGGGCCTCGAGTTGGAGGCGAGATCAATGCCACGTGTAAAGATCATAATCTGACGCAAAGAGGAATCATCTCCAATAAAGCAATCTGAGGACAAACCTCTACTTACAGAAAAATTGAAGTGGTAGACAGAACCAAGGTATTGCATGGTCCTCGGACCCAAACCTATGGTAAAACTACACACACCATTATACCTGGGTACTAGACAGAACCAAGGTATTGCATGGTCCTCGGACCCAAACCTATGGGGAAACTAGATACTTACAGAAAAATTGAAGTGGTAGACAGAGCCAAGGTATTGCATGGTCCTCGGACCCAAACCTATGGTAAAACTACACACACCATTATATCTGATACTTACAGAAAAATTGAAGTGGTAGACAGAGCCAAGGTATTGCATGGTCCTCGGACCCAAACCTATGGTAAAACTACACACACCATTATATCTCATACTTACAGAAAAATTGAAGTGGTAGACAGAGCCAAGGTATTGCATGGTCCTCGGACCCAAACCTATGGTAAAACTACGCACACCATTATATCTCATTCTCAGAAAAATTGAAGTGGTAGACAGAGCCAAGGTATTGCATGGTCCTCGGACCCAAACCTATGGTAAAACTACACACACCATTATATCTGATACTTACAGAAAAATTGAAGTGGTAGACAGAGCCAAGGTATTGCATGGTCCTCGGACCCAAACCTATGGTAAAACTACACACACCATTATATCTAATACTTACAGAAAAATTGAAGTGGTAGACAGAGCCAAGGTATTGCATGGTCCTCGGACCCAAACCTATGGTAAAACTACACACACCATTATATTTCATACAGAAAAATTGAAGTGGTAGACAGAGCCAAGGTATTGCATGGTCCTCGGACCCAAACCTATGGTAAAACTACACACACCATTATATCTAATACTTACAAGAAAAATTGAAGTGGTAGACAGAGCCAAGGTATTGCATGGTCCTCGGACCCAAACCTATGGTAAAACTACACACACCATTATACCTGAGTACTAGGCAGAACCAGGGTATTGCATGGTCATCGGACTCAAACCCGTAGAGAAAATAACTATCTAGAGAAAAACCAAAGCGTTACTTAGAATCAAGCTATACCACGATCTTTAGATTTATATTCGAAGGGTAACAGACGGTTTCATGAGGCTAACTCCGGAATAGAATACGAATATTGAGCAGAATACAATAGTAAAGCAAACAACAGAAAATATCATTAGATGGAAGCAAAGTATTATATATTCAGTTCAAACGGAAAGTATACAATTCCCTTACAATGCCGCTGAGGTAAGAAACAAAATAATATCAAAGAGAAAATAAACAAAGCTATCCTATGCCGTATACTAGTCTCCTCAACTCAGTAGGCAAATCAAGTCAGTAAGTAAATCAAAAAGCTTGGGCCAAAGCTTAAGGGCCAGATCTCGGAAGGTCCGTCGGAGGACTTGCCACGTCTTGTGGTACTTCGTGACCCTCGGTTACAACGTCCCCCAACGCTATCTGGGGCTCAACTTCCTCGGATGGTTGATCAGTTAACGGCGTATCCTCGGCGGTCATATCTTGACCTTCAACCAATGGTAATGAGGATCCACCCTCAGGAGCAACAGGTGCAACCTCGCGAATGGCGATAGGGTAATATACCCTGTCCTCCCTCCTAAGCTCAGATGAGGCATCAACCCCTGCCTGGTTGAGGGCTTCATGCCAGGTTTGAGAGCAATAATGCCTGCACACTGCAGGAACTTGAGCCCGAAGGGTGGCTTCAGTCTTAGCCACCCCTTCTGCGAAAGCATCCTCCTCTGCCTTTTCCACAGAGCGCTCAGCGTCTGTTTTCGCAAATACCGCCTCGTCTTTGGCTCTCACAGCCTCGTCCCTGGCATATTCGGCAATACCTTTTTCATGGATTGCCTTGGTCAAATTTGCCTTCATATAGGTAATGTCCTCTTTGGCCTTTTGTAATTGACCCTCAACATCTTGCAAGCGGTTAGTTTGATCCTCAGCTTGCTTCCTGACCACGGCTAGGTCAGAGACAGCAGTATCCCTGGCCTTCGCCATTTCTGCCAGATCCTCGGTCGCCTTTTTCAGGTCGGCCTCAGATCTCTTAAGAGTATTGGCCGCCTCCAGGAACTTGTCGCGCTCTTGCGCTAAGGCATTGCTATGATCATCAACCTCTTCGCCCAACCTGAAAAGGGCCTGGATAGCCTTCCAGTAAAAACAAGCAATTCTGTAAAGAGAAAGAAAGGTACTAAGCGACAAAGTTTTAGGTAAAATGAATAGGTGTCAAAGGACCTACCATGCCTAAATATTTCTTAAGGTCGAGGACAACCTCTACCCCACTCATTTTCTCTAACTCGGCCATATCAGTGGGAAGAAGAAGAGATTTCTCTAGGGCCTCGGCCACGAGAGCCCCCTCGTCTCCTCGAGACTCCCGCATCGACGCGTTGTCCATTAGGGGCTGATCATGAAGCATGGCAGCAGGCAGCCAGGCTTGAGCCTCGGGCTGCTGGGTGGCCTTCTTGCTCTTCCGTTGATCACCGAGCTTCAATTGCTTTGGAGGCCTGCGAGCCCTACCCTCCTCGGGCGAAGAATGAGATTTGCTCCCATCCATTGGCTCCTTACCCTTGGAAAGTCTTTTCCTTTTCGGGTCATGAGATTCGGTAGGAGGGGCTGTTACTGTAGGAGTGGAGGATGACCTGGTTTGCATGGTTAGAATCTGGGGCTGAGGTGCTGGGGGCTGGGGCTGCGACTCCCCTGGTACATCCTTCTTGGAACCACCTTCGAGCAGGTCAAGAAGATTGGTTGGGGGCTGTCTTTTTAAACCCATCTCAGCCTGAGTACCAACTCTTTTGGGCTGGAGATCGGCTTCGGGCAAATGGGGGCCTCTTAGGCCACCGGGAGGATCCTCGGACTGATCAACTAAGTCAAACACACTATATTCGTCCTCGGAGAAACTCAGTTCAACCACCTCCCTTGCTTTCTTAGATGGTCCTTCCTCGGCCGTCGTTACCTGCCGGGATGAAGAGGGACCTGATAGTGGAATGCCTTCGGGTATATAAGACCCCTCAGTAAAAGCAAAACCGCTCTTCACCACGGTAATCTGCGTAAGCCGAGGGTCACGAGCTCTAATTACGTGCTTCGGTACTGGGAATGACGTCTGAGCTGGGTCGCATCTGAGGATTTTATGAGCAGCTCTGACTTGGTTATCAGATTCGTTCAAGAAAAGTTCCGACCTAAGAACGGTTTCCAAATCCGCTTTGTTAACCAGGTGGAAATGACGTGCAAAGGCGTGTGGATCTGCGAAAAGAAAAGCGAAATTCCTATGGTTAATCAACCAAATCGAGTATACAGGTATAAAACTTGAAAATGCTGAGACCTAGATTATCTGGTATTTCGGATGCCCTACCTGGCTCCCCCTCTACCGTCGGGCAATGAAAGTCGTCGTGCCACTCTCCCGACACTATGAGGAAATCTTGGTTCAACCCTTTATTGGAATCAGGAAGACACTGGATAAGACGAACCCTATCGTCCCTTGTCTTTATATAATATGTCTTACTCCTCAGGTGATGAAGGTTGTAACACCAATTCACATTGTGGTGAGTCAGTCTCAGCCCCATTTTCTCATTCAGGGTATCTACACACCCTAATATCCTAAATACATTCACGGCACACTGAGTAGGAGCCAGGCGAAAATGCCTAAGGTAATTAAGGGTCACCGGCCTCATAGGGATTCTCATCCCTCCTTCTACGAAAGCAACTATCGGGATTACAACTTCACCCTCCCTCCTCCTAAGGTACCACTCTCCCTCCTTACAATACTTCAAATTCACATTATTGGGTATTCCATAGTCAACAATGAATTTGTTCATCATCTCATCGGACTCGACCAACTTCTTAAACTTACCCATTCCCTAAAGACGACTAAAAGTTCTAAAAGAGAAAAGGAAGAGTGAAATCAAGGAAATTTGGGGTCACTAGAAAAAGAAGACTTACAGAAATATGACGATACTCTTCAGATAGTGTGCAAGTCGAACCAGATTCAAATTATATGCATCAATAATTGTAAGCGCGAAAATGATGAAACCCTTAGGTTCAAACAGGTATTTATACTCCCTCTTAGGCTCCCCAAATGTAACCGCTTGCTCATAAAAGCAAAAGATCATGCTGTTGAAAGTGGGAAACGTGGTGCCGCCAAAATTTAATGTGGGCGCCCATTAAGTCTTGAAACGCTAAAAACGTGCATCGGGCAGTCAGAAAGCCGCCAGCATCAGTACAAACCGAAGTGGGGCAATTCGTCCATGGACCCGCGGGTATCAAAACCCTCCTCCCCGTCCGAGGGAACGTGCAGCAGGGTTTTGAGGGGCTATTGTGGGGCCCCTGGGCCTGATAGCCTCGGCCCATCATGAAGCAGGCCCGAGGCCCAGGCCGAGGAGCATAGGCTATTTGTGGCTAAGGTGGGGGAAAGCCTCTTTTCCCAATCCACGCCGAGGACCACCTTATCCTCGGCCTGACAAAGGTGATTTTGGGGAAAGACTAACCCTAAAGTAAGCTGTCGCTCTCACATTTAATGCACTCAACTAACCCCCCCTGGTCGCATTAATGGGGAGGTAACCCCTTGGCAGGATAACGTTGATCAGAGTGAACCACTTGAGTACCGATAAGGCCTCTAATGGGACGGACGGCCAGAAAAAAGGCAAATAGGTGATCAACAGATGGAAGGAGGAGATAGGAAGATGAAAACTATAAAAGAAAAGCTAGTAAAGTAAGGAGAGGGGGGAAAAAAAAAAGAAAAAGGGAGAGAACAATCAGGCCTCCTCGGCCACAGGCCGAAGAGCATTCCCCCGTTTGTAAAGAAACTCTTAGCATTTTTTAAGAAAAGTTCATGCGTGGTGATCGACGGCCAGCACCTAAACCTCTCAACCCACTCTCTATAAATTTATTGTTTGGGCTTTTTGGGCTGAAAACCCATCACTCAGGGTCAATCCAAATTGAGTCCTTACACTTGTAAAAAATAATAGGAGTTATTTTTCAACAAATATTTAATTTCTAGAAATTTAAAGAGTGCATTTTTTCACATATATAAAATCGATTACCATTAATTATGACGGCATATGTTTACATTTTTCAAAAATACATCTTAACCCTGAAATATCTTTGTGACTTTGTCTATTTCAAAACAAATAGAAAGAATCATTCTAAATAGAACTATTATAATCTGATGGATTTAGGAGCTATTGAGCCTATAAATAAATGATGTAAATACAAGGTTAGGTTAGAATGTTTAAATTTGTGGACAACTAGACTTTTTATAGAAAGAGGAAGGAAAGAGATAATTCTTTTGCATAATCTTAAATCTTACCAAAATGATATAATCTTATCTATATTCTCTTTGACTTTTTGTTGACCTCTTGATGGCAAGCCAAACGAGGGGAGAAAATGGGCAAATGTCCCTTTCAAAAAAAAAAAAATCCAATATTTTGCCCATTTTCCCAAACTAATTAGGAAAATGCCCATCTTTTGAAACTCGATTTTTTTAAAATTGAGTTATAAAAAAAAAAAAATTCTGGAGCCCTATAGTAATGTTTTAAGCAGCCTATAGTGACGTTTTAAGGACCTATAGTGACCTTTTTGAACTCGATCACCTTGAAGTCGAGTTACATGCAATTTTTTTTTAAAATTTTTTTTTACCTATAACTTGATTTCATGTATATCGAGTTACAAAACGCCACTATAGGTCCTTAAAACGTCACTATAGGCTCTTTAAAAATGCCACTATAGGGCGTAAATCGATTTTGAAAAAATCGATTTTTAAAAGAGGGGCATTTTCCTAATTAATTTGAAAAAGATTGCAAAATGCTGGATGGTTTTTTTAGAAAGGGCAAAGACCAATTTTTTCCCCGAACGAGGTGTTCTGTGCATGGGATTGTGAATAAGAAACTTCCAGTTCATAACACTCAATCATCCCTAAAATGTTTAGTAAAATTACTGAAATGTCTTAGTTATGCCCTCCACCACCAGAGCACATTCTAACCAATTAAATCGGATTGTTCATGTTGAAATATATTTGACTTTCTCTGAAGTATTAACATCAACTTGAAAGTTGTATGCTTACATTTTCTTATAGTTGAGCCTAATCAATGAAATTTTATGTTTGACATGGTTTTTATTTTTATTTTTATTTTATTTTAAAATTTTAATTTAGTTTTGATACATACAAAATCAATTGTGAAAACTAGCACTTATCGCTCTAGTTATGTGAATTCTGTAAAATTCTCACTACAAAACGCAGGGGTATTAGGCCACATTTTTTTAGACGGACTAAAGCCCCGTTTTACAAAAATCATTGTGCAAATCCAAGTAGATTTCCTTTGCAATTTTTTTTTTTTGGTTGAAGCAAATGAAATGTGTATTAGTGCCTCATTTTTTTTTTTTTTTTTTAATTTTAAAATTTTTAAGATTATTCTTCATATATAGGTATTATAAGTTTTTCATCTTTGGAAAACCTTCCTGAGTGGGCTGCGTTGAACTTTATTTGTCACTGAAAGCCTTTCTGTATTTGGTTTGGCAGTGATCTGGAGGTGTCACCATAAAGAAGACTAGTCAAGCTCTAGTTTTCGGCATCTATGAAGAACCTGTGACACCAGGACAGTGCAACATGGTTGTTGAGAGGTTGGGAGATTACCTTGTTGATCAGGGCCTGTAGGACAAACTCTTTTATAATTATTTGAGTATTTCTTGTGGGGGGTACAAACAATTGTTGTCTCTTTCCTTTTGTTTTCTTTCCTTTTGATTTTGAACTTTTGTGGCTTTTGTTCTAGACTTTGAAATTCTATGTCAAAATTGAATTTATGGTTGTGTATTGCGTGCTTTCAATGTGATTGCAGGTGCATTGGGAGTTCAGCTCAATGAATGGTCAAGGAGAGTTCAAATTTCACTATTTGTGGGATTGAAAGCTAGAACATGTGCATGTTCAAATTACAAGTACTTGATAAGTTCTTTAGCTGAGCTTCATGCTTAATGTGGTATCAAAGTCCATTGTTATGCTTTTGTGGGTCTCTTCGCTTGTCTAGAAGTGGATTTGGATAATTTGCTTTACATTAAGGTTGGTAAGTTTATGGATTGATTTATTTATTTTATTTTTATTTTCATTGTAGATTACGAGCGAGTGGGTCTGAATTATTTTAAACTTTGACACAATTAACCAATTAATTCACTCTGTCTGTATCAAATGGATTTATGCATATGAGACCACTTTATTATATGCATGTCCTAGCAAAAAACTAAAGAAAAACAAAGAAAATGTGAATGTCTTAAGTTTTTCTGCAGGGGGAAAGTAAGCAAGTAATTGTTTATGCCAGAGAAAAATCTTTAGAGTGGAAACAAAAGACTCACTGGTCTTAATTCCTACTCATTTGTATTTTTAGAGGTTTTGAAGAATTCTTTCGTGTGAAAATGATTTAGTTTTGTGCTACAGGAAATTAGCCTTGGAATTATTGGAAACCTTGCCTGCCATGAACCTCTGTTGAAGCAAATGGATTGATTGAGATAGTTGTAGATCAACTATTCTTTGAAGATTCTCAGTGCCTTTGTGAAGCTTGCCGGTAATATATTTTTAGCCACTTGTGATTCCTGCAGTTATTTAATTTTATTTAATTTTAATTTTTCATATTTTGGATTTGATATCATATTTGGTATCAACTTATATATTTTGAGCCAGAATGAAGTAGTAATTATCCTTACTTTCAACCCTATCAAGCTTAAACTTGTAGCCTGGGTGCATGAAAGTCAATATGACTCTCTTGAAAATTATTGTGCTCTTTGATTTTCTTTTTGTTTGTGTTCATTGTTTCTTCTGGAAAAAAAAAAAAATTGCAAATTGGGGCTGGGGGTGAAGGCAATGAGCTCTAGCTCAAATGGAACCTTCTCCCCTTATGAAGTGCAAGGTGGAGGGTGAGGTGGTGGGGTTCAAAATCAATTGGGTGCACTCACAATTACAAATAAAACTAGAATTTAAATATTTCTTTTTTATTTGTTGAAAGGAAATACTCATTTTCTTGAAATATTTTTTCTTTCTCATCCTCCCCTATGTAAAGTGTCTATGTCTGTCTGTCTCTTCTTACTTGTTGCATCACTCATGTCATAGAGAGTTTCATAGAGAGTTTCATTTGTCCATATTGTGAATTTAGTGATGCTGCTCAAGTTATTAATCATACCTTGTAATATTGTAGGGCAGTGTCTTCTACAGATCTGCACATAAATATTTTGTTTGTTTCATACTTCTCCAGCTTATTGAAAGGGTAACAACCTTTCAGCTCAAGGAAATTCCTTTAATTTTTAATGATCAGCTCTCATTTTGATTGGTGCTTGTGGTGATATTTTGTGGTAGTGAGTACCAATCTCAGAGGAAGTGAATAAGGATATGAAACCACTATGGAGTTGATAGATCCTTTATCAAACTCATTTTAGGGGTTGGGGCTTCATTCTTCCAAAGAGGGCTAATTGGCTGAATAATTTTAGGAATGAAGAAATGTTTTAGTTTTAGGAAGATTTTGGTTATAATAACTATATAAATGATTTGATATGATTAAAAGAGAGAGAGAGAGAGAGAGAAAGATAATCTTTTTAAAAGAGTTTATATAGTGGAATTCTACTAACTAGGCAAGAGGGCTGGTTTATTGAATGGATTGTTGACAAAAGGAATGTTGGAATGTTGGAAAATCTTTAGTAAAAGTTTTTCTTAAAAGAGATACTTTTACCTTTTAGAAAGTGTTAAATTTATTGTAGTCTTCTTGGCCTAAAATGTTGTCTTAGTATTTTTATTCACCGGGTATTATTTTTAAAATTCTTGAATTCTTGTACTTAGGAAAAAAAAGGAAATTCTTGAATTCTTGTGTCTATTAATAAATGGATGATCGTGTTGCTATGTTGGCCTGTGGAAACTTTTTTTTTTTTTTTGTATAGTTTGGCTTTGTAAATGAAGTTTACTAATTCATTATAAAAATAAAAAATAAGAAAGGTTTACTTTATATGAAATAGCTGACTGCTGCCTTTATATGTTTGCAGTGCCATTATGGACATAAACTGTGTACAAAACCGATGCCCCACTTGTAGAGAAAAGCTTGGAGATGGGATAGCCATAGGAAGTTACAGACAGTCATGTGCATAATGTTTGTAGTTGAGGTATAACCATAATCATGTGCGATGCTTGTTGCATCTTGTTTGTAGTTGAGGTATAACTTTAAAGATTGATAATTTGCCCGTATTCGTTAAAGATTGATTGAAATTGTGACAGGTTTAAGAAAATTCCAACTTGATATTCTTTAGATATTCTAGCTTGAAATAGTAGTGTTTGTAAAACTTATAGTAGCGTTTCTAAATGTATTTGCCATCTGCTGTAGAAAGGAAAAGAAAAAAAAAAAAAAAAAAAAACTATAGCCATGTTTTTAAAACGTGGCTATAGACATATTCAAAAAAATATTAAAAGGGTTGTAGCCACGTTTTGAACGCGGCTATAGGGGGGTCTATGGCTGCATTTTCCAAACGCAGCCTAAGAAGGGGGTCTATGGCCGCGTTCAAAATGCGGCTTAAGGTGATAGACTATGGCCGTGTTTTGAATGTGGCCATAGTGTCTCACCTTAGGTTGCGTTTTGAACGCGGCCATAGTCTATAACCTTAGGCCGCGTTTGAAACACGACCATAGGTCGTGGTCCTAGGCCGCGTTTGGAAAGTGTGGCCATAGACCCCCTTTGGCCTATAGTGACGGGGTTTGGGTCGCATTTGAAAACACGGCCTCAAAAAACGCAGCCCTAGGCCTAATTGGCCTATGGCCACATTTTTTGGACCTCAGGCTGCGTTTTACAAACGTGGCCTAAGGACCTTGTGGTTCTCCTCCTCATGATTTCCACTTGAAAGAGCTCATGTCAATTACTTAACAAAAAGTTAGTTGCTTTATCCTAATTTATCCTAATTTACGAATTCCCATGAAATGAGGTAAGTTTTAAATAAAGTAGTTCAATAGATGAGGTAAGTTTTAAATAAAGTAGTTTTTCATAGGGTACTTACGTTGCTAATGTACTTGGATTAAGTTTCAACATAGAAATACTCAAATATTTATTGTAAGGGTATGGAGTATGGTTTGAAGGCTATGGTGTTGAATTTGGCCTTAAGTTAAACATGGCTACTATCTAGAAAGAATGTTAATATGTACTTACAACTGGAAGCTCGATGTTTGCCATGTAAATCACAAAAATGTAGAAAATGAAACTGAGAGTGAAGAGAAACTGGTTTCACTAACCTCTTATGTTTTTCTGTTGAATTTCTACATATATTTGTGGTGTGTTCAATTAATTTTTTTATGGCTAAGCTAATTTGTTGGAATTTTGACAAAAATATAGGCAATTTTAGGCCTGGTGGTGCAGATTGTTATATGATTGATTCACGTATTAGCTAGAAGAAATCTGCAAAGACGTAATCTTCTCTTCTTTTTTTTGCCTAATTGTTATATCATGTAAATTTTGTTTAATAACGATTAGCACCAAAATTATTCTTTGCTATTTTCAATTTTGTTCTATTTTCCAAACTTATCAGAAACCCAATTCACTTACCAACACAAAATAAAATAAAATAACCAAATTCACCCAATTGCCTGAAAATCAAGAATTCACATACCCCAGACCGAACGATTTAAAATTTGGAGGAGGTTCAGGCAATAAATTAAAGCTTTCTTTTTCTTTATTTATAGTGTAGAGAAAGGGTCAGCGCTCATGTTCAACTTATGTTTTGCAATGACAAAATCAAAGAATGGAGCAATTTAATAATTGGAAATGTTAATGAATGCTCTAAAGGCATTGATGTGGAAACTACTTTTGGAAATATTTTATGGGAAAACGGTAAAGTAATTAATTTTGTTGACAGTTTTTTATATTTTCCATAAAAGTAATGTCAAAACTTTCCTAATATGATTTATTAACAGTTGTCATAAGGACAACCGTTAACATGACCCAATTATAAATATGATAACATTTGAGTCTTAAAAGATAAGACCATGACATACAAGCACAAAATTTGCCGAGAATAGGACAAATAATTATTGTTTCAAAATGAATAACATACAACTAATGAATGAAATAATTTGATTTACGAGGTTGGGATGGATCTGAGTTCTATGAGAGGTAACAATTTGATTTAAAAAAATATTACTACTATTGCTCGGGTATACGACTAGTTACATAAGAAAAAACTTAGATACAGTATCTTAGGTGTTATTCCTTAGGTTCCCATCTTAAAATTTAGCCATATGGCTACTTAACTAAAAAATACACTTCTATCCCATGAGAAAAAATTCACATGGCAAAATCTTAAGAGGGGAACCTAAGGAACAGCACCTAAGTATTGTACCTAAGTCTTGCCCAATTACATAAATAGTTGATTGTTTTAGAAAGTCCACTGAAATTGATCCTTAGATAATAACATGATTAAAATAACCTAAAACCTCTGCCTAAAACCAAGGAACTAAGTAATTGATTCCCTCATCTGTTTTTTCTTTCAATAAAATTTAGGAACTAACTAGTTTTTTTTATCACCCCGTTCATCCCATGGCAAATTCCCTCATCATTGTAATTACTCCTTGCTCTGCATAGGTTCATGCTATTCAAATTTACTTTGCATGAAATCAATTAATTGTAAAATTATTCATTTCTACGGGAGGAGTCCTCCCTTATCTCACAACAAATATGAACCCCTTTGTGGTACTCACACCTATGAGAAGAGAGAAGTTTTCTCCCGTAGGAGTAAATAATTTCTTGTGTCCCATGTGACTTTTAGTCCTAGCATATTATATGTTTCATTGATTTCAAAACTTGGGGCTACTTTATAATAAAATTGTGCTCCCACGTTTTCCCACAAGCTAGATCAGCTTTTTATCGGAGACATTTTTGCAATTAAAAGTTAGATGTAAAAGTAATGCGAATATATTTTTTTTTTTGATGAGAAGTAATGTGAACTTGAAATGCAAGTGATCCAAATGTGTATGTAAGATTTAAATTTGCATATGTGGTAAAAGTTGTTGAATCCAATATTTACAAATCCATTTAATGGTACAGGCCACAATGACATCAAACAAAAAATGTCCGACTGTACTACTAGTACTACCATCCATGTTGCAGTTAAATGTCTCTTTCATATGACCTTCACAATTTTACAGCTGTGTTTTAGTAAGTAGGAAACTAGGAATGCACAAAGTTGATAATGATGCGTCCATCCATTTTGGCAGTTAACCTACTCAGCTCTCTCTTGTATGCATTTTCATAATTATCTACAAATATTTGGCACCAAATGCCTAACATCAAAACAAAGCAATTCTCAATAAACATTAATTCTTAGGCCCGAAACCCCAAAGGTTTTTTTTTTTTTTTTTTTTTTTTTTTCATACAGTCNCACAACCAAATTTTGAGGGAAAGACTTATTCCATTCACAATTATACAATTTCAAATGCCCCAATTTCAAAATTCCTCATAATCAAATCAAGTGTTTTCGTGAACCATACAAAGATTTTAAAAAGAAAACTTATGAGAATAGTGGTTATTCAATTATTCCATTTCAAATGAAAGAGGTAAAACACCATAAGTGGTTATAAAACCTCATTCTCACATTCAATTCAAATCAGTTTCAACTTATATCAATTTCAATTTCTGTCATTTCACACATGATAGTGCCTGCTATTAGGATTATCCATCGCCGTAATGCATGTAAAACAATCGAAACATGTGAATTTTTTTACATGTCAAAACATGTGAAAAAAGATAGCATTAATAGATAGGACACAAATAAGAAAAATCTGCATGTGACTTTTGACTACTTTAAATAGTCTTGTAAGAATGACCCCAAAACCTATAAAATGACCCCAATGGATTTGCTTGTGACTTTTGACTACTTTGTTTTGCCATTTTAAAACTTGAAATTGATAAAGCATGAAAACCGAGAAAACCTTAAAACATTGACCAATAGCCAAAACCCACTTAAAACCTCATTGATCAACCAAATTTGATCAAATCAAATGGTCCTGGAACCAACTCTGAAGTTTGACCAAATGATTGACCAAGTTTGATAGACTTTGACGAAGTTTTGTAAGATTTGACTGCGCTCTATTCTCGCAATCTAACCGTCTGATTGTAATTATACTTTACAAATACAAATATTTCACTACATTTTGCCAATCCAATGGTTAGATTTTGGATCTTAGTTTGTGCATGATGGCCATGTGTCGTTATACCTACCCATTAAGAAACTATGATTAACCTTGTTCACACAATCCAACCATTTAATTAAGATCGAAATTTGCCAAAACCAATATCTTATTCCACTCTTTCAATATAATAGTCAAACTTTGAATATGAGTTTGGTGCATGATGGATGCATGTTGTTGTCTCATATATTGATAAAAACTACCAAATAACAAATAATAACTACTAAAGCCTCCAATATGACTGAAATACTCCTATCAAAGCTAGGAAATGACCGAAATACTATAAACTTCTAAAGTAACCAAAAAACAAACCAAAACCTACAAAATGACCAAAGTGCCCCTCAAAGCTTCAAAATGATCAAAATACATTTTACTTTTGAATGACCAAAATAGCCTTTAAGTACTTGGAGGGTCTTGAAAGCTAGAAAATGACCGAAATATCCATAAACTTCTAATCAACCAAAATACAACCCAAGACCAACAAAATGACCAAAGTGCCCCTTAAAGCTTCAAAATGATCAAAATACCTTTTTACTTCTGAAATAACCAAAATAGCCCTCAAGTACTTGGAGGGTCTTGAAGTACGTTTTTGTGTAGTTTTTAAAATTAAGAAAAAATTCTAGAGTTTTAAGACAAAATTGAGGAAAATTCACCATTCAAAGAAAATAACCATTTTTTACAGCCATATGTTTGTTGGAAATGACCTTTATTGTGACGGATTTACCTTACCATCGCTAATACCTTCTTTTCTTAAGAAAATTTTAACTATTAACAACGACCAAAAATAAGGTCACGAATTCCCCCTTTTAAAAAAATCACCAATGTTGATAGCTTAGGTCCATCGCAAATATAATTTATTGGGAGGGATCCAATTCCATCACTAATACATTCTTTCTTTTAAATAAAATTAACTATTTACGATAGTCAGCATGTTTGTCGCAAATACAAACTCAATTAGAAAAATAAAAAAATTAATTGCGATGGATAAATGTTGTCACAAATGTGTGAAAAGTAAGGGGAGAATTTTCCCTCCAAAATATTTTACCATTTTCGATGGCTTTATGTTTGTCACTAATACATTCTTTTATATCATAAAAAAATATATATTTTGTATTTTCAATGCATAAAAGCCGTCACAAGTATTAATAGTTTTGACTGTTTTTCTTCGGTCGTTGTAAATAATATTTTATTAGCGATGAACATTTTTATGCCATCGTAGAAAGTAAGGTAGGAACACTTCTCTCCAAAACAAAGCATAATTTCTACAAAAATAATAGGCATTTTTGATAGACTTATTTTGCTGTCACAAATGTTTTAATATTTGACAAGTAATAATCGATGAAAGAGACTTGCCGTTGAAAAAGCTAGTTTTTACTATGACTTTTTGTTGTTGTCGAAAAAGTTTCATCACAAACAACAATCTTTTTTGTAGTGATATTCATATAATATTGTACATCTTACTCCCATTTATTGAGGTGCATTTAATAAACTTCTATACAATCATCAATTGTTGCAAAAGAGAGAGAGAAGTTATTGATGGATAAGACACAGAAAACTAA
This sequence comes from Quercus suber, assembly GCF_002906115.3. Lineage (NCBI taxonomy): Eukaryota > Viridiplantae > Streptophyta > Magnoliopsida > Fagales > Fagaceae > Quercus > Quercus suber. The sequence continues at coordinate 30,250 of NW_027069695.1, read as the reverse complement.
ATGGTTCCAATAAAACTAACAATTCGCTATGCATCATTGAGTTACATAGTTTTGGATGGCAATGGAACACTCTTGCGGTATTCTGCAAGTGCCCACAATGGAAAAAAGTTTCTATATAATGGATAGTGTAACATGCAGTTCTTGAAGAAGACTCCAGTGGTTTCCTATCATAACATGTGATAAGTGGTCAGAAAGTATTGTAAGCAAAATATACTACATATTTTAATTTTCCTTTCTCCCCTTTCTACCTGAATTCTGAAATAGAGAGTCATTCTTCAATAATTTTCCTTACGGCAATAATTGTAAGTAAAACTAAAGCATTGTAAGTAAAACTAAAGCATAATATACTACATGTTTTAATTCTCCTTTCTCCCACTTCTATCTTAATTCTGAAATAGAAAGTCATACTTCAATAAGTTGGGTCTCTGTGCAAACTACTGCAAAATTTACTAGACAAGGGAAAAACTATTTTCCTTAGTGCAATTTTTCTTGTTAATATCTTTTTTATTTTTTATTTATTTATTTTTTTTCCAGTTATTTGAAGCTATGCCAAATAAGAGGATACCTGTTGAGGGAAATCACCATCTTCCATTTGAGAATTGATTATCAACTTTGCTGCACGATGTAGAGGTTTTGGGTCTATTTTAGCCTATTACAAGTAAAATTGTATCTATTAGAACTATTCAAGAAAAGCATATGATACCACAAAATGTAATAAACCGTTTTTGAACAACAGACTAACCTGTCCAGCATGAATAAGAGCCATCATTGCCCATGCAGTTTGTACCACATTTGATCGATTTCCTTCTGAAGGTACATATTCCTATATAATTAAACATAAAGAGTTTGTTATTTTAACTTTTTGTCAAAGATATTATATAGAACTAGTCACATATCCACGAGATTCATGAGAATATGCCATTATTTTTTAATGGCATATAGTATGTTATCTATTTTCTAAATATTTGCAAGATAATATATTACCACCAATCATTAGTAACAAAATATTTTTCTCACGTCCTAATGATAGTATCTTATTTTTATTTTCTAATTTTTTCACATTAATGGTGTAACATCTAAAAGCTTTTCTCTATGAACTTGGTTCATCCAGAGGAATCACGATACTACTTTTCTTACTTTTTTTTTTCCGTCTACATATATATGTTTTTTTTTTGTTTTTTTTTATTTATATTTTAACATATATAATGAAAGATAGTAATTATGAAAAGATAAAAAATCATAAGGCTTATAGATTGGTGAAACCCTACCTTGTTTGGGCATGAAAGATAGCTTTCACCCCAGCCACCATCATCTTTTTGTGTTCTAAGTAGAAAATCAACAGCTTTGCGAATAGTAGGACAATTGTGGTAAGTCTTGCCAGCCGCAGCCAATCCACCTAGTGCAAACCATGAACCATAGATAAAACAAATTCCCCAAAATCCATACCTGTAGGGAAGATTCATCACGTAAATTATTCTGTAGTAAATACATCTATATAGAGCCAAAATAATAATTATAATAATACATATTTAGTGAACCATACCATGAACCATCAGGCATTTGTACGTCTTCAAGGTATCTAACCGCATTTCTAATGGCACTGTCAATCTCTCTCTTCCTATGCTTTGGGTGGAACTTCTTAAACAAAACAAAAGCTTGGATTGTCGATGCAGTGCACTCAACAAACTCATGCTCGACAACAACATCCTCCAAGAATTCTACAGGGTTAAGCAACTAAGAGGGAAAAAATATACATGATTAATTTTTCACAAATATATGATACAACAATCAAGACTTAGTTCCAAAATTTGTGAGGATCAACTATGGATCATCAATAGACTAGTAAGTTTCGACAGCCACATGTATTTTTTTTTCAATAAATATATTTTAACTGAAGCCATATGACTCATATGTTGTTTTACTTTCTTAATTGGCATGTCTTATTTTTTTATTAATTATATTAATATTATTTTATTGCACTCCCTTTTTTTATTCTCTCAACTTGAAACAACACATTTTTTTCTCATCAGTGGGCTAATCGCTCTCCTATAAATATGACCAAATAAACTAAAGTGTCTATCTCTCATCTTTTAATCAATAGGGCGATATTTATCCATAGGGGCTACTCTTATTGATGAAAAGATAATTACGCATTAATTTATCGACATAGATAATTTTAATTTATTTCCAAAAGACCTTTTCAACATCATTCCAATATGGTTAAGGTACTAACATCCAACCAATGCCCAGCTCTAGCAGGCTCCCAAGCTGCAAAACCACCATTTTTACTCTGCATTGTTGACATAAACATAGTAAAATAATTAATGAGGAAATAAACAAACAACTAAATTAAGAAAAATTAACAAAGTTCCTTCAAAGTGAATTTCACTACACATAAAGAGTTGATTTTAAAAAAAAAATAATAATAATAACAATAGAAAATACTAAAAAATAAAGATAATTTTGGGGAAGAAGCTTTAGAAATAAAAGTCTCTCTCAATTTGGATAATTAATTTCCTTCTTGGTAAAAATTGTTGAACCATTATTATGTGAGTTATTCTAGAACCACAACCTTTACCACACCATTGAACACAACTATCTTATGTGGCAAACTGTGGCTGACTGCCTATCACTTTTACAACTCATCACTTTTTCTCCACCACTCACGATTAGTCACATATTGTTAAGGACATAATTTATGTAATTGGCTAATCCTTTGACAAAATGCACTTTACTTATAATTGAGTAGATCTAGGATGAGTTTAGTACATCAAGAAACAAGAGTTCAAGTCAACTATTAAAGTCATGAAGATTGGACCAAGAAACAAGTGAAGAAAAGTAGTTTATTAAAGCTCGACATATACCTCGACAGAAACAGTATCTATCGAGATTTAAGAATGAAGCTCGACAGAAACTAAATCTACCGAGATCTACGAAATTAGAATTTCTAGATCTGATTTTTGGCCCTAGCTGACATGTATGTATAGGGTTTCTTTTCTCACAACTCTAAACATATATAAAGCTTATTTTAAAGTTGTTATACATGAAGAACACATACAAAAAGTGACCTAGTGCCTTATTCTCTCTGCAAGAAGTTACTGCGTCTTTTGTGCCTTAAGGTTTTGTAACCAAGTACTTCTTGATCTTCATTGTGGAGGAAGTGAAGAACTTTGTAGCCAATAACATCTTCAAGTTGTTAGAGTTAGTCACGTACTGGAATCCGTGCAAAAGGGTGGCATTTATATATTGAAGAGTTTAGAAGTTCTGAAATATATTGAAGAATTTAGAGGTTCTGAAGCGGTAAAAGGTTTCTATTGTAAGTTTAGCTACGAGGATTGTAGAGTCTAGGAACAAAGGTTTTGTACTAGATTTGAAGCTTCTCTTTACTATAGTGAATTTCTTTTCGAGAAGGTTTCCCTCCAAGTTTTTTACTGTAAAACTAGTTTGTTTCATTGGTTTTCTTAGGTCATCATATTTTGTCTTATTTACTTTTCCATTGTGCATGATATTGATGTTTGTTTGTTTTAACAAGGTTTACTCATAATAAATCTAATTAACAACTTAGATTTAAAACTTGTTAATTCTATCAACCAGGGTCTAAATTTCCTAACAAGTGGTATCAGAGTGGGCACACTCTAATTAGGTTTTAATCAATGCTGTGTGATGCATTGACCCTTGTTGTCATGGATACTCTTGATTGTTTTGATTTGCATGATCTTATGTTGAATGATGATGATGATGATATTCAAGATGCCTATTGCAAGCTTTATAATTTTTTTTATGAAATCTCTTGAATGTTCTACAAAATTAAAAGCTAAATTTTAAAAGGTCAAACTTGAAAAAGATGATTTGATTGCAAAATTGGATGAAGCCAATAATTTGAATGAGAATTTTAAAAATCAAATTTCATCTCAGGTGGACAAAATTAAAAGTTTGGAAGAGCAACTAGCTGAATCTAAAACTGGAGTTGAAAAGTAAATAGTGCCAAACTTGTTGTTGAGTCTAACTCAAAAGAAAAAGATTTTTATATTCCTCCATTTAAAACGAATAATGAAGAGTTGAAGGGTAATTTTTCGAGGATAGACAAAGGTAAAAATTCTGATGATAACGTTGAAGTTTCTAAACCTATGTCTAAAACTCCTCATAGGTTGAAAGAAAAATTTGAATTTGTCCCCACTTGTCATCATTGTCATATTGTTGGTCATATTAGGCCCAATTGTCCTAAGTTAAGGTCTTTGTCAACCTCTAGGTTAGACCTCCTTCTAGGACACGTGCATTTTCATCTTTACGACCAAAGACTCGTGCTATATGAGTGATAAAGGAGCCTAAGACTTAGTTGTCTTTCTATCTTTCTATTTGTCCTCTGCTTTAATTCTTCCTATTTGGAGTAGGACTATCTTTTGCTTGATTTCTTGTGCTTTTGGAATCATGCTTTCATGCATTTGCACATAGTTTTATGCTTTATAGCTGTTTGCTTATTTTTGTTTGTTTGTTTTTCAGCTTTTGTTTTGTTTATTTCAAAATACAGAAATTGAAAAAATCGGAAAAATACAAAAAATAGTGTGTTTGTATATGTTGGTACTTGTGTACCTTTAATGACCATTGAAACAAAATTTCTAAACTTTGTATCTCTTGTAACTTAGATGAGCATCTCAATGCACAACTAAGCAAGTGAGCTTTATGGCTTGTGATTGTAATGAGTACGATTAAGATTGTTTCTTATATCTCATAATCATATCACTCTTTTTGACGGGAAAGACTAGAATATCCTAAGAGAAAGGCATAAATAGCCATCTCACCACTAAAGTCAGCCAATCATGTATAACATTTGTGTGTTTCAGCATAGCAAAATTGTGATGCTTTGGCTTACATAATTGGATATTTCTTTTCTCTCTTATATACCCATGCATGCTATGCTTAAAAGAAAAATATACAAAGAAAAATAAAAGCAAAAAGAATCAAAATACTTTTAATATGGTTGCAAGCGTGTTTCTAAGAGATGTGAGAGTTATAGGATGTACCTCGAAGGTGATAGTCCCCATCAAACAGTTATAATTGTGTGTGAGTGTATTTGATTTTCTCATGTCTCAAATCTTGATAATATGAGACACTTATGCACTCTTGCTTTGTTTCACACACAACACGCAAATTCTTTACTACTCTTGAGACATGTGTAGGTACAATGTGATTTGGCCATCACAAAGGATACATGTGTTAATATATGCTTGCTAAATTGTCTTAACTCGTTTTTGAAAAATAAAATTGGTTAGAACTGTTTAGTATGTATGTGTGTCTTTTGATCTAGAAATGCTTTACATCTAGATTTGAGCTATGTTTGAGTGCTTAACATGCTGCTTGGATGCTTGTTTGAGTAGCTATCTTGTTGTATTCATCTTGTGTGTTTTTCCTCCCTTAGAAAACCTTGCTTCTATCTTCTCGACAACAGCTCAACACAAGTTTCTTCTATCGAGTTTTCTGGATTTGACCTCGATAGTTAGGTCGATCCATCGAGCCCAATTTCTGTGCTTTCTGTCTGCTCGATACATTCTTGATCTATTGAGATTTTTGGGTTGCTTCTTGATAGATTCTCGACACATATCTTGATCTATTAAGGTAATTTTATGTGCTATCTGCCAGCTCAATAGCAGCTCGATAGCTTCTTCATCTATCGAGACCCTCTTGCATGCATTGTTTTTCACATATTTTGCATCTTTCTATTATCTTGTCATCCATAGCATCTTGTTTCATTACATTCATGCATTTATATGGATTCCTTGTGTCCCTTGATCATCTTTATGTTTCTCGTGTGAAGCTTTATAGCTTCTTGTACCCTTTGTCAATCATGACAAAAAGGGGAAGAAAATGTGGTTACTTTTTAAGATTCTACATGTTAGGGGGAGAAATACATGCCTTTGTAAGGGGGAGTTGTGTTTCATCTTGTTAGGGAGAGTGTTTACCTCCTTGTTGTTTTAGGAGCGTCTTTTAGCTTCTTGTACGCTGGTCTTGTGACCATTTTTACACATATTGTGCTTATCTTTGATATATATATATATATATATATGATATATGTCTTCTTCACCTATCTTTACATGTGTTGTTTCTTCTATATCTTTATATGCATGTTTCTTTATATACACAATCTTTATTTCTATTTCACACATGACGCCTTGATGAGTTTTGTTTAAGTGTATCAGAAAAACAGGTTGTGAAAGTCTATCATGCTGTGAACCCTTTCCTTACAAAGTTTTTCAAGAGTTTGTAGTAGGGATAGATTTATTTTGTAATACAACAAGTGATTATAAGTTAAGTAATTTAAGACTTCTCTCATGATTAGTTGTTTTGTTGTGATTTTGTCACAAATGACCAAAGAGAGAGATTGTTAAGGACATATTTTATGTAATTGGCTAATCCTTTGACAAAATGCAATTTACTTGTAATTAGGTAGATCTAGGATGAGTTTAGTACTTCAAGAAACAAGAGTTCAAGTCAAGTATTAAAGTCATGAAGATTGGATCAAGAAAAAAGTGAAGAAAAGTTGCTCATTAAAGCTCAACAGATACCTTAATAGAAACAGTATCTATCGAGATTTAAGAACGAAGCTCGACAAAAGCTGAATCTGTCGAGATCTACATAATCAAAATTTCCAGATCTGATTTTTGGCCTTAGCTGACATGTATGTGTAGGCTTTATTTTCTAATAACCCTAGACATATATAAGGCTTATTTTAAAGGCCGTTATACATAGAGAATACATGCAGAAAGTGACCTAGTGCTTTATTCTCTCTGCAAGAAGTTACTGCGTCTTTTGCGCCTTGGAGTTTTGTAACCAAGTACTTCTTGATTTTTCATTATTGACGAAGTGAAGAACTTTGCAGTCAACAACATGTTCAAGTTGCTGGAGTTAGTCACGTACTGGGATCCGTGAAAAAGGGTGGTGTTCATATATTGAAAAGTTCAAAGGTTCTGAAGCGGTAGAAGGTTTCTACTATAAGTTCATTTACGGAGATTGTAGAGTCTAGGGACAAAAGTTTTGTACTAGATCTAAAACTTCTCTTTACTATTGTGAATTGCTTTTCGGTAAGATTTTCCCCTAGGTTTTTTACTATGAAACTAGTTTGTTTCATTGGTTTTACTGGGTCATCATATCTTATCTTATTTACTTTTCCGCTGTGCATGATATTGATTGTAAAGTTGTGATTTACAAATATATTTTATATTGGCTTTATTCCATGACAAAAAGTGTTGTAATTGCTTTAATTTTGTTCCTTGTATTTTATGGGATTATATTGTATTAAGTCAGTGAAGAATCGAGCATGAAATGAAGAATTAGTGCAATTTCTTGACTAACTTGCGAGAAGAGTATCCTACGAAAAGAGCACGTGAGAAGCACATGCTGGAAGCTGAAGAGTCATGCCAGACTATCGTTTTCGCGAGTATTTCGCAGGTAAGACATTCTCGCTAGATACCCCCGAAACTCTCTGCTTGGAGGATTTTAAGTATGATTTTCTTACTCTTCACCCATACTATATATACCCTCATTACCTACAAAAGCATGAGAGGCCATTCAGAAAGAAAAACCCTAGATAGGTTTTCTACAACACACACACCCATCTTTTAGAGAGAGAGCTACTCGTTCTTAGTGAGAAATCATTCTAGCCTCTTCTCCTTCCCTCTCCCATTTTCATACCTTGAGAGGAGATTTGTATCCAAACACAACCCACACATTTTCAGAGTGTAGAGAGTGTTTTGGAACTTGGGAAGCTTTGGAGATTTGTTAAAAGAAGCCGGTAAGGCTTGGTGGATGCAATCGGGTGTATTGCAGGATCCGGAAAACTAGAGAAGACATGACTCCGAGAAGTCCCTTGGTAGCAGGAGCTTGGAGGGCTCAAGTACATTGGGTAGACTAGGTTTGGAAGGTCTTTTGTTATTTGTGTACTCCATCATTATTTTCTAGTGGATCGATTTTGACTTGGAGGGTCGCGGAGAGGTTTTTTGCCAAGTTCTTCGGTTTCCTCTTCGATAACATGTCTTGGTGTTATCTTGTGTTTGCATCTCTCTTCCCTTACTCTTGTGCTTTACTTTTATTGTTTGTTGTTCATGTTTATGCACTAGAGTAGTATCAATTCATTGCACATATTTACTCTTGTTCCGCACTTTGATTAAGTAAGAGTAAAAGCAATCTAGTCTTAACTTTTAATTGGGGGTCTAAACAAGTTCTTGTGTTTTCACACAAATCCGAGCTCTCATTGATGTTTGTTTGTTTTAACAAAGTTTATTCATAATAAATCTAATTAACAACTTAAATTTAAAACTTGTTAATTCTATCAACCGGGGTCTAAATTTCCCAACACATATAATAGTTGTGAGAAAAGGTATGGTCCTAGAATTATTGTAATAATGTAACGTAAATGACCTATTCATGCCTACAAATTCAAAATAAGTATGCATAAAGATACACCACTAAGGAAAGTTAATCTTCACCTGTAAGGAAAGCAGGATATTCACAGCATCAAACAACCACTCAGGTTCCATTTTCTCACCAACAATCTCTGGTGGCATCATTGAGAAAAGCAAGCCGCACTGTAAAGCAAAGGAGAAATGGTGACAAACGAAGTGATTATGGGTAAAGGGAAACACTATTTTCAATCAAGTATTAAACAAAGTTAGTTACCTTCAAAGCTTCTGCAGTGCAATCAGAAAGTTGTAATCCGTGATCTTGATCAGAGAAAGTCCATGATCCTTTAGACATGTGACGATACATTCTTCTAAAGTCTCCAGAAGGATTGTCCTTGACCTTTACAATGTTTAAGAATTGAAAATCATATCTGAGATATTTGAATCAATACTGGGTAATGACATTTTTTAAGAATTGAAAATCATACCTGTGATATTTTTATGAAGTTGTGCCCTCTTGCCAATACAGGTCCAATTTCATTAGTGAGATCACTAGCAAGAAAAGCTTGAATAATCAAGCTCGCATCCCACAATTGACTACCAAAACTCTGCATATAAATGACATAAATCAAGGTAAAATGTTCAATATAAACTCAAATTTAAGTCTTCACAAAATAGGCAAAATGTTCCACAATTGTTTTACAAAAACGTGTACTAACCTGCATCTTCATTCCATCTTCGGCAATCCATATGAAATCTTTCATCCTTGCAAGATGTTTCTTGAAATAATCCCCATTTGGATCTTCAACCCAACAAGCAAGCATACATATTGCCTGTTAAGTGCAACTGGCTTTAGTATTGATGTTATAAAGCCTAAATTAGCCATGTTAGTCGGTATTCTTGACTATAGAATCTAATTACCTTTTCCACTACTCCGACGGTAATGTATCGACTAATCTCATCTTCATAATGAATATGCTTCATTGTTACCTGAAGAGCCTTCTCTCTAACCAACTTATTTAAGGGCCAACGAGTAAGAAGAGGCTCAGTTAATATGTATAGACTATCCCAAAGCAGATCTTGTACCCAAGGATGGGGATAGTAGAGATCCTCCTGTAATAATAGTTTTGAAGAACCAATGCATATGAAGAAATTATTAAGACCCTATATGTGAATGCACACATATCGACCATTAGGAGAAAATTAGGTAAACTCACCTTCGCGCATAGATGCCGCACTTTCATCCATTTAATTTCATTGTAAGGCTGAGTAAAGAGCTCCTCCCTCAATTGAAGAATTAGAGGTGTAATTGGACCAACAAATCTTTTCCCGTATATGTACGAAAAAGGCATGTACACCAACCGACAATAGATCCACATTTTGGCTACAGTTTTGGCACAAAAGACCCTTGATATAATTTTAACTAAAATAAAAATATAGAAAGTTCTATTGTCGAAGAAGAGTAAATCCTCAACAGTGGCAGAGGCATCTAATAGAAGGGCAAACCTAATTTCTACATTATCCTAACTGTGTTAAAAAACATTCCACTATGTAATAAGGATCAAAATTACAAAGAATTGTAAAATATGATATATTTAATGAAGCAATAAGTACATATTGTGTGAACCTGGATGAATGGGAAGAAAAGAAGGAAGGAGCCAAAATTCTGGTGGCATTGGATTGCATCCAGTCCATTCAAACACGCCAAGTATCTAAAACATTGCATAATAGAGTTAATTACCAGCAAATAGTTATCATTCTTGGTGAAAGCAATACAATTAGATTTTAATCTACAATACAAATTATTATCAATGTATAACTATAATTTGATATGAAACTTTGCAGAAAAAGACATACGGAAAGCCAGTTCTTTCCCCAAGAGGGTATGTGTGTAGCACCACCACGATCAAGGATCCACTTCCGTGCTCTTGCACAAGCATTGTCCTGACCACCGTCAGGTCCTTCCCCAAGTATACGCATACAAATGTAGTTGAGAACTGTGCCAAACATGATGCTGTGACCTTCTAAGTGTAATCCCCAGCCACCATCTTCATTCTATTTTAATAATGATAAATTAATAACATAGCTTTTTGCTGAATATTTTTTAGCATAGTTGTTTTACATGAAGTTTGAACTTAAAAAAAAAAATTTTAAATTAAAAAGAAGAAGAAATGAAAGACTAAAGTAACAAATTCCACAAAAACTCTAATTACTTATTCTATAAAACATCAAAGAATATGTACTTGATGATTGTATACGTATCGAAGGGTTTCTTTTCGATATTCAGCAGGGAATATTGTATTAAGATGTCCTGTAATGTAGCAACATATTACCTGCATATTTTTGGATTTAATAAAGACAATTAGCAGTTAGATGAAGATGAACACCAAAATAATTCAATGGCAGGCATGTCATTAACTAGTCTATGATGATCACAATTTTGAACAATAATGACAACAATATAACTCACAAAGGGTGGAATGAAAAACATCGGGCCAGCATTTTCAGCGGGCCAGTGACCATCACTAGACTGCAAGGCCGCAGTGAAATGGACAGCCTTCCTCAATGCATTTGTGGCCTTTTCATCTGTGATTTCTTCTCCATCCTCTATCTTTTCTGGTGGAATTGTTTGTTTGAAGTTTTTCTCCCTCAAAAACTGCAACAATTTTGTAAATTAAAGAAAGGATGGTGTCAGTGTCAACAATTTCTAAGGCTTTAGAAGTATGAGCAGTAGTAAAACTGACTAATACCATAGAATTTCATTGAGCAATGACACTTTTTAATCAATTCACTTGAACACTAAAAGATACCAAGGTTAGTTTTTATTCCCTTTTAATGAATCCAATTCACTTTTTCTTAGTGCTTTGATAGGAATTCTTGAGAGATTTCAACTCTAGGTCTAGACTGTCTTTTTTATGTTTCAGCTATAAAATTTTAAGTTTTATGCATAAATATGGGATTTTTGTGTTCTGGACGAATTGTATCTGTAGGTATTATATTTATTATATTAAATTAGGGCTTTTCGTTCTTGTAATTTTTAAATACAATTGGATCCAATATATGTAACCAGTACATTTAATTAGGTTTTTCAAACTTTAATTGTGTAAAATTAATATAGATTTGAGAGTAATCAATGAATTGAAAACATTTTGAATTTATGATTAGGAAATAGAATAATTTGTGGCTTCCAATGATCTAAGTACTCTGATCTCAAATTTAAGGTTCACATATGAAATTAAGGTTTCCAGTTGCAAGTTCAAAACTTAAGTTTTAGGTGTAATCAATAATTGCCGCGCACCCTTAGTGCGGTGATCACTTCATAAGTATAAATTCTTGTGAGGTGTGGGGGACAAGGGCCGAGGTTCAAGTCTCCAGGAGGGAGCTTCACATACATATACACTTAGAGTAGGCTAAACTAGAAATTCTATCTTATATATATATAAGGTGTAATCAATAGGGGATTTTCTCTTAAATTTGGTTTTATTTTAATTTTTTATTCTTGATTTTTTTCAAAATGAACAATATCTATATCGAATTAAAGGTCCTAATGGAGTTGACGCATGTTTAGTTGTGGCTACCTAAATTTATGGTAGGATTAATTTAATAATACCGGAGTCCCGGGGGGGGCGCGAGTTGGGGCACCTGCCCCCCTTGACTCCTCCTAAAAGTTTCATGTATGTGTAACCTTAATTCTTAAGTAGTTACTCGCATAGAGGGGTGAAAAAAGGACTCCCTGAAGCAAAGTGAGTCTGACACAAGGAAAAAGAAAGCAAAAAAAAGTTTTCTCAAACATCAAATTTATCAACTTTTCACCTATTTTACTATTCTTGTAGGTAGTTTTTGTCTTGCCCTTTGACACCTGTTTCACAATTTTTCTCTTTTTTCTTTTCTATTATTTTTTTTTACCATATTCACTGTTAATGATACTTTTTACAGTATTTTATTGTTGATTGATGTTAGAGATATTACAAATTTTACTACTTATATTTTACAAATTGATATGTCACCAATCACGAAAAATAATTTCAAACATTTATTCATTATATATTGTTTAAGTAACACTAATAACATTTTTACCACATCAGTTTGAAAATTTTTTGTTGTAAATTTTGTAGTATGAATTGGTTATTTTTTTTAATTTTATTTTAATGATATGAAATATATTTATTTTCTTACCATTGTTTATTTGTTTTGTTATTATTATTAATTAATATTTTTTAGATCAATTTCACTTTAAATAATATCTTCTAATTTTGCCCCCTCTGAGCCAAAATTCTGGCTCCGCCACTGACTAGAGTTAACATATTTTCGTGTTAAGTGATAACATATCTATTAGATTAAAAAAAAAAAAAAAAACAACAAAAAACAAAAAACAAAAAGCAAAAAATCTTTTTAGATGCTATTATGTTTCTTTGGCTTATGTGCTAAGGGTCTTGGTGAGAAAACTTTTGATGAATGTTTTGCACTTAATTAATTAGTTGGTTTTCTATTATTTTTTTGGGAAAAGTTAATGGATACTTTTAGTGCATTGATTTAAGAAATATTTTTAAAAATTTTTTATGGGGACAAAAGAAATAAATTAATTATTTTGACGGATTTTTATATTTTTTATAAAAATTGTGTCAAAAATTGTCTAAAATTTAAGAATTGTTCTAAGAACACCCATTAATAAAACCCTTACTACTTATTATAAATTGTTTACTTGTGTGATTGAATATGTCCATATCCACATATGTGATTGCATTGTAGTATCCCACCCCCATGAATTTAACTATAGTAAATTTTATTAGGAGATTAGACGGGGCAAACGGGCAATTCGGATCGGGCCAACCGAGTTGTGGGTCAAAATGGGTCATTTTAAGTGGGTTAGGGACAGGTTGGGTCGATTGGATTGTGGGTCAGGTCGACCCATTTTTTTTCATATGACTTTTTTTTAAAGAAAAATAAATATATTTGCTATTTGAAAATTAATATAGCAAATTACTTGATGTAAAATGTATTACTTTGAAATTGCCACTAATATTAAGAATGAGTTGAGCTAAACAAATTAATACTTATTCAATAATTTTAAAATTATGTAAATTCCAACATAACTAACTAAAACAAAATAGCACAAAAGATAATTAAAATAAACACACAATTTTCATTTCTACACAATATCAACATCCCAAAACATAAAACAAAATTGCAAAGCCTTATTGGATAACTAATTTGACAAAGAATAAAAACATATAACAAAAATTTTCAATATTGAAAGCTAATTTTATATTCTAATATCAATTGTAGCTGGCACTCTATATATTTCAAATTGAGAATATACATTAAAATTTGATTGTTTACTTATTAATATGTGGTTTCTCTTATGAAAATCTTGTCATTGTTAAGTAACACATACTTCAAAAAATAATATAATTTATTTTGAAAAGCCGTTTATTTTGGACTTGAATTGTTAAAAAATAGGACTAAACATCCATAATTTATGCTAATTTCATTGATATATTTTGGCTTCACTCTTTTCACACTATTGAATGTTTCTCATATATGTATATAATTTTAAATATATGGTTTTGACTTTACTGTAATCAGATTATCTTGGCGTGTACTTTATATTTGATATATAAAATCTTTACTCATTATAGAATGCCTCAACTATTCATCTTTCGATTCATTTGCATGCAATTATGTAAAGGTCTTAATTATTTCCTTATAGTCATTATATCTTAATGATGTTAAATATATATTTCTAAATGGAATTATCCAAATATGGTAAAAAAATTGGTGTGCATTTATTTATTTATTTTATATAATAGTAAAATTGGTTTAATTGATTTCCATTATATATTGCCCATTTAGTTTGACTTGTGTGCTGTAAAACTCATAACAAACAATTAAACCAATAAAGTCTTAATTTTTTTTTTTTTACCAAAAAAAAAAAGTTCTAAAAATGGGTTGGGTTTCGGTTGACTTGCCAAAAAAAAAAGGGTTGGGTCACTGGTTAACCCGTTTTTGCTTTGAGTCAAAAAATTCGGATACGAGTAAGATATTTTCGAGTCGAACCCGTTTTGCCATATCTACCTAATGTATTGTATTTTGGAAAATATCTAGTATTACTAATTATTACTTTTTTGCAACAATTGCAATGTGGCAGAGTGTGAGTCATGAAAAAAATGGCGAATTCATCTGTAAGTGATAGAAAATCACTTATAGTATGTCACGTCAAAGTTGTGGAATAATTTGTGGACTTAAAACCACTCTATATTTTGGGGATTGTACCTAAATTTAATTTAAAAGCATTAAATTGCTTTGATGGCCGTGTCATTTCAACTTAATGAAAAAGTTTAGCTATGAAATTGGTTGTAGACTTAGACTGCAACCTTACTCAATATATTTTTATTGGAGTCCAAATCTTCTGTCCCACTTTTCCTGCTCCACTTTATACTCCACCAATAAATACTTACCACGTGTTCACCTAATTAATTAAATATTATCATTATTGACTTATTAATCTTACAGTTATTAATTAATAGTATCACGTGGCAAGTATTTATTGGTGGAGTATAAAGTGGAGCAGGAAAAGTGGGACAGAAGATTTGGATTCTTTTTATTGGAGGTGAAATTTTGACAAATCTACCATTGGAGTACCACGTATTATTATATCCTAGAAATTAAAGATCAATAGTATATCATAAATAAATTGTTTAAATTGAAAATTTTTGTAATTTAAAATTAAGCATAAAATATAAGCTTATAAATCAAATAATAAATAATATCTAGTTGACACAAAATTTGACATATATGTTAACAGAGTAAATAACCTGCAATTCAGTAATAAAATTTTCAAAATATGTGATAATGTTTATTTTATTGAGTAAGGTTATAACTTTATACTACAACCAATTTTGTTACTAAACTTTGTTTTAAACTTAATACTTATTTATTCTTTTGGCCTACTTCTCTCATTAATTCATTTTTCTTTATCTACTTATTATAAATTTGATTATATATGACTATATCCACAATCTACTTCTCTCGTTAATTTATTTTAAAAGAAGTCAAGTTCCATTATTGTAGAAAATTGTTTTGCAATGTATTCAAAAACAATTATTTTTTATGTATTATGTTTTTAATAATTTGTTAATACAAAGTGGATATTAGTTTGGATTTTCATGGAAAAAAAATATTTTCAAACTTTGACCCACCTCAGTTGAAATTCTAGCTTCGTTCCTACTTTCTCCCCGTTTCATATTAACGAAGGAAAACATGAAAAGAAGAAGAAAGTAATAGTTATATATCAAGTAAATTAACCTTGATTCAGAAAAAAAAAATTTAATCGTAAATGATCTAGCTTACTTTCAAAAACAAGTGGAGGAAGAGAATCTATAACTATAAAGATGCGATTATTACTAATAATAATAATAAGTGAAAAATACAATGCAATGGTTGGACTGCTATATATAGGATGTATAGGATTTGACTATACAAAATACAAAATTAAAAACTCTTTTGGCTAAAAAAGCAAAAATCACTACTTGGACTGTGGAGAAAATCATATTAGTATAGATTAGAGATAGGAGAGCTTGGAGGATAGGAGGCTTGAAGGGTACCTGCATTCGCCATAGAAGATCACCGCTGGCCCTGACTTGACGTCTATTCTTGTAGAAGTTTTGGCGAGCCTCTTCAACCTCAGCTCGCTCTTCTGGGGTACCAGCTTCAGGGTCAAACACCCATGTTTGTCTTCCAGCAAAGTTATTTGTGCTAAAGAGGTAAGGTTCATTACTACCCTCTCCTATCTTCAGCCTCCACATTCTGTTTTAGCTTCGACAGAACTGCACGGCTACCAGTGATTATGACCAATCTTTCAGCACTCATAATTTTAACATCAAAGTTAGGATTGTACAAAATAATTATAATCCTTTATGCCAAAGATATATTCGTTTAATATAAATGTATATACTCGAAAAAGAACTTCTAAATGACCATTTACATTATATACATATGAGGCTACCTCAAGATATTGTGGTCTTGCACTTCTCAATGCTGTAGCACTCAAAGCAGGTGTGTTGTGTGTCTGGAACTTCAGACCAATGTGGAATTGGCCTACAAGACAAGACGAACTAAAAGAACTTCTAAATGACCATTTACATTATATACATATGAGGCTACCTCAAGATATTGTGGTCTTGCACTTCTCAATGCTGTAGCACTCAAAGCAGGTGTGTTGTGTGTCTGGAACTTCAGACCAATGTGGAATTGGCCTACAAGACAAGACGAACAAAAGTAGACCTGTGTAGTTTTGTGGTCTTTGATCGACATGCTGAAGCCCCCTTTATATAGAAAAACCTATACCCATTTGTTCCTCTCTCTTAGACATGGCAAAACGGGTCAGAATTTTCTGACCTGACCCGAAATGACCCATGTGTTTTGACCTGAAGCAAAAACAGGTTGATTTGTGACCCGACCTGTATATTTTGCGGGTTAATCTGACAACCATTTAATTTTTTTTTGGGTAAAAAAAAAAAATTAAGACAATATTAGTTTAATTGTTTGTTGTGAGGTTTAAAGAAATAATTGAGATATTTAAATAACTGCATGCAAATTAATTGAAAGATGAATGGTTGAGCGTTCTGTAATGAGTAAAGATTTTTAGATATCAAATAGCAAAGTACATATCAAGATAATCTGGTTATCGTAGAGTTAAAAACATAGATTTAAAATTGTAGATATGTGTGAGAAATATTCACGAGTGTGAAAATAGTGAAGCCAAAGTATCAAATTAGCATAAATTATGAATGCTTAGACCTATTTTTTAACAATTTATGTCCAAAATAAATGGTTTTTCAAAATAAATTATAATATTTTCTAGAGTGTGTGTTGTTTAATAGTGATATGATATTCATAAAAGAGACCATATAAAAATAAGTATACAATCAAACTTTAGGGTCCGTTTGGTTGGAGAAGTGAAAAAGTAGGAGGATGAAAAATTAGTGGGAGGATGGAAAAGTGGGAGCATAGAAAATATTTAATTTTTCCTCGTATGTGTTTGGTTGGAGGGATGGAAAAGTGGGAGGGTGGAAAACTCTTTTGTTTGGTTGAAAAGAAAAATGAGAGGATAGAAAATGTATTGTAGTTTATATAAATTGACTATTATACCCTTGTTACATAATAGGTAAGAAATAGATTTATTTGTATTCATTAAATAATATATTTTTCAATGAGAAGTGTTACGTCCACAATATTTTTCGCAATACTTTCACAATAAATTATATGTTGTAAGTTATTATTGATTTTAATCTGAACACATCACTTAAATATTTTTTTTCATCCATATTAGTTAGTAACAACCCACCACTTAAGAATTATTGTAAAAATATTGTAGTAACATTTCTCAATTTCTTATCCTTTATTTTATCTTTTTCCTTATCTTTTTTTTTTTCATCCGCATGTTCCTTTTTTTTTTTTTCCTCTTTTTTTCTCCTCCACACCTTTCCCTTGTCTCTATCTTCACTTTTCTTTTTTTCTTTTTATCTTCACTTGTCTGGAGCTTTCCTATTATCTTCACTTTTCTTTTTTCTTTTCTTCTCCTTTTCTTCTCTAGCATTTCGTCTGGACTCTGGAGCTCTATCTTCAATCTTCACTTTTCTTTTTTCTTTTCTTCTCTAGCACTACGTCTACTCCAGAGCATTCAAGAAGCACCACTGCACGTCCTCTTCCCACCAAGATGGGTCAGCTTTGCTCTTTTTTTTTTTTTTTTTTGTTCTAATTTGATTAGTTTTAAAATTTTGATTTGAGTTTGTATTTTGATTGAGAGCTCCATCAATTTTGTGCTTCACCGGCGTGCTCTGTATTTTTTTTACTTGATTCCAGAGGGCATTATGGTAAAAGGGCCAGGAGAGCATTTTCTCTTCAGGCTTTTCATCCCGATTTGGGAGGAAAAAATTTGTGGGCTCAGGAGAGAAAATTTTCTCCTGGGTTTTCCACTCCCCTTGTTTTCTTCCTATTCCCAAACAGAGGAAAACTCAGTTTTCCACTCCATTTTCCTTCTTACATTTTTCATCCTTCCCAAAATCCACCCAACCAAACAAAGTGTTAATGTGTATCTCAAATTGAAATAGAGTGCCAACCACAATTGATAATAGATTATAAAATTAATTTTCAAGATTGTAAAATTTTTGTATGTTTTTATTCTTTGTCAAATGAGTTATCCAATAAGTCATTTGTAATTTTGTTTTATATTTTGGGATGTCGATATTGTGTAAAAATAAAATTTGTGTATTTGTTTTACTTATCATTGTATTATTTTGTTTTAGATAGCAATGTTAAGATTTGTATAATGTTAAAATTATTGAATAAGTATTAATAAATTTAACTGAGTTCATTCTTGATATAAGTGGTAAATTCAAAGTAATGCATTTTAAATCAAGTAATTTGTTGCATGACTTTCCAAATGGAAAATATATGTTGTTTTCTTTATAAAAAAAAAAAAAATCATGTGAAAAATATGGGTCAATCCGACCCGACTCGCAACCCGATTGAACCGAACCCGTCCGTTTTTGAACCACAACCCATTTGACCTACAACCCGATTGACCTGATCCGAACCAAACCCGACTCACCCTTTTTGCAATGTCTACTCTCTCTCCCTCGGTTTAAATATTAACATATTAACATTAAACGCAAATAAAATTAAAATATTAATTATTTATAGTGATTCAAACCCACGTTTCGGTTTTTTATGCGAAGTTTTTCTTTTAGAAACAAAAAAAAAAAAAAAAAAAAAAAAAAATTTTTTTTTTTTTTTTTTTTTTGTTCTAATTTGATTAGTTTTAAAATTTTGATTTGAGTTTGTATTTTGATTGAGAGCTCCATCAATTTTGTGCTTCACCGGCGTGCTCTTTATTTTTTTTTACTTGATTCCAGAGGGCATTATGGTAAAAGGGCCAGGAGAGCATTTTCTCTTCAGGCTTTTCATCCCGATTTGGGAGGAAAAAATTTGTGGGCCCAGGAGAGAAAATTTTCTCCTAGGTTTTCCACTCCCCCTGTTTTCTTCCTATTCCCAAACAGAGGAAAACTCAGTTTTCCACTCCATTTTCCTTCTTACATTTTTCATCCTTCCCAAAATCCACCCAACCAAACACAGTGTTAATGTGTATCTCAAATTGAAATAGAGTGCCAACCACAATTGATAATAGATTATAAAATTAATTTTCAAGATTGTAAAATTTTTATATGTTTTTATTCTTTGTCAAATGAGTTATCCAATAAGTCATTTGTAATTTTGTTTTATATTTTGGGATGTCGATATTGTGTAAAAATAAAATTTGTGTATTTGTTTTACTTATCATTGTATTATTTTGTTTTAGATAGCAATGTTAGGATTTGTATAATGTTAAAATTATTGAATAAGTATTAATAAGTTTAATTGAGTTCATTCTTGATATAAGTGGTAAATTCAAAGTAATGCATTTTACATCAAGTAATTTGTTGCATGACTTTCCAAATGGAAAATATATGTTGCTTTCTTTATAAAAAAAAAATCATGTGAAAAATATGGGTCAACCCGACCCGACTCGCAACCCGATTGAATGGAACCCGTCCGTTTTTGAACCACAACCCATTTGACCTACAACCCGATAGACCTGATCCGAACCAAACCTGACTCACCCTTTTTGCCATGTCTACTCTCTCTCCCTCGGTTTAAATATTAACATATTAACATTAAATGCAAATAAAATTAAAATATTAATTATTTATAGTGATTCAAACCCACGTTTCGGTTTTTTATGCGAAGTTTTTCTTTTAGAAACAAAAAAATAAATAAATAAATAAATAAATTCACAACAATTGTGAAAATATTGTAAAAATTTATTGTGTCAATATTTTGTTTTCTTAGAGTAGCTCATATGTATATAAAAGAACAAAAAATAAAAAGTGTGTTCAATAGAAAAAAAAAAAGAGCAAGTGAAAGCGGAAAGAGTTGAATAAACCAAATCCATTGTTTCTTTGGCATTGACACTTTTTATATATAGGTAGCTCATATGTATATAAAAGAATAAAAAATAAAAAGTGTGTTCAATAGGCCAATTTACCAACCAAAATTAAAAACGAAAAAAAAAAAAAAAAAAAAAAAAGGGCAAGGGAAAGCGAAAAGAGTTGAGTACACCAAATCCACTGTTTCTTTGGCATTGACACTTTTTATATATAGGTAGCTCATATGTATATAAAAGAATAAAAAATAAAAAGTGTGTTCAATAGGCCAATTACCAACCAAAATAAAAACGAAAAAAAAAAAAAAAAAAGCAAGGGAAAGCGAAAAGAGTTGAGTACACCAATTCATTGTTTCTTTGGCATTGACACTTGTACCTGAAAAACAACATAATGGTACAACATTTCGTAATACCATAATTTTGTTATACTTTATTTTTGATTAAAAAAGAATTGATATTTTAGTAAAAAAGTAATTTCATTGGCAAACTTTAGTTTGAACCAATAACAATTTATCTCTTATGCTTTGTTGCGAAAGTGTTGTGAAAAATGTTATGGATGTCGCACTTTTTTTTTTTTTTACAATCCCTCTATTTTTTGCTGTGATTGGTTCCAGTATGATATTTTATTATTCTATTTTGGCCTATAAGGAATTAACACCTCACAGTTGTGAAAATATTGTATCAACTTATGTGTTAATATTATTTTTAGAGTAGCTCATTTGTATATAAAAGAATAGCGTGTTCAATAGGCAAATTTACCAACCAAATTTGATAATGAAAAAGAAAAAAAAAAAAAACGCAAGGGAAAGTGGAAAAAGTTGAATAAAACGAATTCACTGTTTCTTTGACATTGACACTTTTTATATATAGGTAGCTCATATGTATATAAAGAATAAAAAATAAAAAGCGTGTTCAATAGGCCAATTTACCAACGAAATTTAAAAAATGAAAAAAAAAAAAAAAAAGAGGAAGAAGAGAAAGCGAAAAGAGTTGAGTACACCAAATTCACTGTTTCTTTGGCATTGATACTTTTTCTAG